>NC_079453.1:6677466-6849966 GCF_903798145.1 Danio aesculapii
ATCAGCACCGCCCACATTCGTCACATCTACCAATGCGACCAATCACAGAGCTTGCGCTATGCATGGTTGCGACGTGTGGTTACATTTTTAAGAGGTACGTGTCAGCCACGGCGAGGGCTATGCGACCGTTGAAGGCTGTGCTGGACAATACGAATGCACTTGAAGCTGAAGTATAAATCAGCCTTAAGGGAAGCTGCAGTCAAAAAATTACTATCTCCTGCTGACCACCAAGTCATGGGTTGAGGAATTTCTCTCTTTTTTTTTTTTTTTTTTAGCCAAAAAGCCGGATAATTGTTGGCCAGCAAGGTTTAGCATTACTAACTGACAAGGATACACACCTGAACTGTGCTTCTACAGATTTCCTCCATAGAAAGAAGTGCCAGAAAGGACAAATTTATGGATTTGTGCTGAATGGTAGCATCCCATAACAATTGATGGTACCTATAACAGTCAGTGTTTTTGTGTGCTTTTTATACAGTTTCTATTCAAATTTGCAGCTCAAGTGCAATTAAAGTCTAGATTGAAACACAAAGTCAAAGTATAAATAGCAGAAGTCAACAAATAGATTTATACTACCAGCAAATGTCTAAGTAAATCGACACTGATTACATAAAAGCAGACACTTGTGTGTTATAACTCTGTCACCAATGACTAAATCGCTGAGGAATATCCACAAGATAATGTTAGATGTAAGAATTGGAGCACTGACACAGACTACAAAGCTACAAAAATGTTTATGCATCGTAAGTGCCCACAATTTGCAGTTTGTGATCATATCTCGGTTCTGTTGATATGTGATCCAAATGTTTGTAGCTTAAAACAGCTGCATTTTTGGGGAGATGTCAGTGTAGTTGCCATTACGGCCCATTTTTTTTGCTAGCCAGGTATTTCGTTACTGAAAACTATCAATTGGGCAGCATCAGGCCATCAGTCAGCATCTGTCTGGCTAGTTTGTTTGCTGTGTTCCACATGTAACCTCTTGTCGAATTAGCGTCACAACTCATTGGCCTGATTCAGCAAGTAGAATCAGTGTCAAACACTGGTGAAAAAGTACTCTAATTGGTTGTTCAGCATTGAATCAAAGCGTGAGATCAAAAACTGAAGTGATGTAACCAAATAAACAATTCAAGTCAAGGGCGAACACGAAGCAATTTTGTTGTAGTTTTGATGCATTTGTCAAATATTTTCAATCAGTCAATCTACGTTCCTACTCTTACCTATGGTCATGAGCTTAGGGTCATGACTGAAGGCACAAGATCTCGAATACAAGCGACCAAAATGAATTTCCTTCGCAGGGTGGCAGGGTACACCCCTATATACAGGGTGAGGAGCTCGGAAGTAGAGCTGATGCTCCTCCACATCGAGAGCAGTCAGCTGAGGTGGCTCGGGCATCTGTTTTGGATGCCTCCAGGACGCCTACCTGGGGACCTGTTCCAGGCATGTCCCACCGGGAGAAGGCCTCGGGGAAGACCCAGGACACGCTGTAGGGACTATGTCTCTTGGCTAGCCTGGGAACACCTCGGGATTCCTCTGGAGGAGCTGGAGGAAGTGTCTGGGGAGAGGGAAGTCTGAGGTTCTCTCCTAAGACTGCTGTCCCTGCGACCTGGCCCCATAAAAGCGGATGAAAATGAATGAATTAATGATTTGCACAAGCAAATCTCTTGTGATGAGTGACAAGTACTGTAAAAGTGGTACTAAACGCTGTTTTGTAAGTGTGCATCGCAAGTTACAGTTTTCCTTATAGTCGGCTGCCTTCTGTTTGATGTGTTCACACGCAGCTTTTTGGTCCTGATGCAGCCGATGTGAACCAACAACACAGTTAATTTATGTTTAGCGCTTTAGCATTAGCTTGGTATGTCCTAGGCTTAATACATCTAAAATTTGTAAGCAATTCAATGTTTCTTTTTTTTGCATAGGTGATGACTCTCAAATCAGATCCCCGTCAATGTTGCAAAGACTCCTGACACTCCCTTCCCAGTTGCTTGAGGGTGACGATGAGTCAATGGATGCTGCTCCAAGTGTGGAAGCATCCACAGAACCAGCCGATTCACAAAGCAGCAAAGGCCCAAAGAGTAACCAGAAGAAAAAGGAAGAAGAGAATGAAGATGAGGAGGACGACGAAGATGACGACGAGGCCACACCGATGCGAGTCCTCAAAACACAAAGGTAGGAGGAAATCCCATGCTTGCAAAGAGTGCGGGCGAAAGTTCAGCCGGGCACATCTTCTCAGAGCTCACCGGCAAACGCACGAGGAGACGCCCAACCGGTGCCCACAATGCGGAAAGAGTTTCTCCCAGTCTTCGAGACTCCAGGCTCACTTACGGACGCACACGGACAAAATCATGTGATCGGGGAATTTAGGAAATTAATTGAAAAAGGGAATGTTTGTTGCAATTTGGTCGAGACGGTAAATTTCATTTCAAGTTCTGCTGAAGGAAATGCAAAGCTTGTAGCCTTTTTTTTTTGTTAGTTTGAAGATACTCTAAGGATCTTCAGATGCTTTCTACCTTCATTTCAGTTCCCTAATTTTAGGGATTCAAATATCAACTGAAGAAACAACAAATGTCAGTAACGACAAGCTGTGTACGCATTGTATATCAAAGTAGGGCTGTACAGACCATCAGAATAAGATCGAGACTTTTTTTCATTGAGTGTGACTTTCTTTTTCGTAACACAAGGTTTAAAAGACCTTTGTAAATATTTCAGACATTATATGAAGCTGTTGTGTAACAGGAAAGGAGCGCAGTTGTTACGTCTCTTGTAGCATGCTGGTCTTGTTTTTTCGTTTAACAAAGTTTTGAATGTGATCGAACAAACCAGAGTTAGTGTAACGCGACTCCTGCGATCAACGCGACCATCTTTTCTGATTTTGTACTCAACATGAAATACCTCTTACGTTTTGATGTCATACTGGATTTTTTGGATATTTTCATCAACCTGTCACAATGGATGGAAGATGGTGTACAGAACAGAAAATGCACAATAGTCAACATTGCATGACGTGCACAACCATGGAACAGTTTGCAAGCAGGATGAAGATGAAAAGAAAAGTCATTTGAAAGAAACTTCAAGTTCCTAATCCATCATATTCACAAGGAGGATCTGACTTTCCTGATATCCTCAATTAGAGTAGCGTCTTCCTGTACTGATTACGTGTAGTGTTTGCTCTACATCTTGAACTTGGAGTAATGCTCAGTTGTTGATATGTTATTTTTTTCAGTGTCAATGGCATATATCTGAATATGGAGTCTTCCATATGGAAGTAGTTACCATTTCTAAAATGGCGGACGGACCCTATATTTACACCCTACATCGACGGGAACAGTAACAGCGGATTCCCACTTGTTATGCACATTCCCGATCTGGACCCTGAAGTTTTACAATATCCCTGCCAGTAATAAGCATGATGGGAAAAAAGTACAAGATGTTACTCTCATTTCTTGGATCAATACCTCATCGGTGGGACCATATCTTTTGGGACTTCTGCAATATTAGAAGTTAAGATCTGAATCAAAAAAAGTTTACAAAATGGAACGGGACCGGCTTTTGGCCTACGCATTATTTGACTGTGCATTTAAAAATGTGGCATTTTTTTTGTTTTATGCTATCTATTGTCCCCATAGGAAGGTACCAAGGACTTGCAACCCAAAGATTACAATGAAGGGAAACCTTTTTTCGACCACATGTACTTTTTTATTAATGTTATTACTATTATGGGCCATTACATGTTACATCATGACTTTTAAGCTTCTTTTGTACTGAGTATCTTCATTAGTAGATTATAATGAAGTATGTCATCTTTTGCTAGTGCCTAGATTTAACCGTTCAATAAGCTGATTAGTTCATTGTTTAGCACCCTACCCTTTGTTTGGATACTAATTATAACTAGTTCATACTCAGTGCTCAGTTCTAGATTTTCTTTAACCGCGTAGTCAGTGATGCTAGTCAGTTCTGACTTCTTTGTGATTACAAATGTAAAAAAACTTAATAGATGAGCATAGAAAAGACAGTTCGCCAAAAAAAATAAACGCATATTTCCTTTTGTGGCCAGAATGACATTGAATAATGACAACTGGTTTCATTAGTAAAGTCTAAATTACTCTAGAGTTGTTGGAACTGAACAGGGATTGGGTATTTTAGTACAGCCCAAAGTATTCTTCTGTTTTTTTATATGTGTATATGATGTAGATTTATGAATGCCAATTGCTGCGTTTACATTGTTAATCTTAACAATAAACTTGGACGACGCATCATCGTTTAATCATAATAATATTAATAATAATAATGGCTAGTTCTGTAGCTATGAAAGACATTAAAAATCCATCATCATGACTTAACGCGAGAGAATATAAACTTATGTTTTAGTTTCGTGTTAATGGCAATATGGACAGACTTTTAATTTCAGACAGCCAGCCTCAGTGCTTCTGGTCTTTCCATTATACAACTGCCATGTTTACAGTTTGATTTCTTTAAAATCAGTGATCTTCACTGCCTGTTAGATACACGGTATAAAGTGGGTCTCAGACCGGACAAGAAACACAACATTAAATTACATTTTTCCCCTGGCATGTCTTTAAAACATGACCGTTTATTTTACCCCAATATTTTCAATGGAGTTTCTGCACTTGCCTGCAGACCCTGATGGTATCTTTCATCTCGTTTTACACTTAAACAACTAAATGAACGCTTAACTCTATTTTACTGAATGTATTGTAATTATATTACAAGATTGATGCTGTAAAAGGAACCTTATGAAATTGAAAATAGTCTGATTAAGCTTAAAAGTCTATCATTGGCTGAATAACACTAGCTATGCATATACCCCATAGATAATGGAAACAAAGCTCTAGAACAAGCAGTTTACACTGTGTTTTCATTTAAAAACAAGTATTTTTTTTTGTATGGTTATGCCTGGGTAGCCAGTTAAGTTATAGTTTAATCACTCTTTCTTTCCATGGTATTATGGAGCAGCTGAGCTACCTTTATGGTAACTAGAACCCAGAATTGGTGCAAACTAAACTGAAACTTAACTGGCTAGCCTGCTAATCTTGCGTCATGGTACAGGCCCTTGCTGTTTACACTACTCGGGCATATTCAACCCATGAAAATAGAGCATTTTGAAAATGCAGAAGACCCCATTTTAGTTTGGAAATGACGGCGATCATTTAGTATAGGTGAACTGAAATGCAAACTTTTGAAAACCGAAGTGTGGCTATCCACAGTTACTCTTTGACTGGTGTTCTGGACTTGCGTATCATTCCCTGATTGATCAGGTGCTTTTAATATGATCACTATACAAGCGGTTCAGCTTTGACACCTTTCGGGCCATTTATGAAGTGATAAATTGCTTATGTGCTGTATGGAGGGAAAAATCTTACTGGGTGCTCACAATACTGTGCTGGGGGCAATTTGCATCACACACACACTGTATGCATATCCTAATGCAGTGTTTCTCAACCACGTTCCTGGAGGACCACCGGCTTTGCAAGTTTTGGATGTCTTTTTTGTCTGTCACACCCATTACAGGTCTATCAGTCTCTGCTGATGATCTGAATCAGGTGTGTTTGGCTAAGAAGACATGGGCTGAAATCTCCTACTACACAGTAGGTACTGCATTTGAATTTAAATGTACTACTCGACTGTTAGATAAATACGTACTACACAGTATGAATGCGAGTAGGATGATTGGAACTCGGAAGTACTACATACGTCGTTTTGTCATGATCACGTGACCTGTCCATGTCAGCTGTGTCGCTTCACTCCCATTCATGAATTCTCTTGCGATGCATCATGGGATAGCGTAGCGTCCATCGGATGCGTACTTCAGAATCTCACCAGGAGGAGTAGATCATCCGGGAAGTTCTTGCATACTGATTTTCGAATTCAGGCATGCTACTCAGCTCGCATACTGTTTTAGCGTACTATATAGTATGGAAGTATGCGATTTCAGACGCAGCCATGGAAAATGTTCAGAGCTGGTCCTCCTCCAGCAATGTGGTTGAGTAACACTGCCCTGATATGCGTATAAAAACCGAAATATACTTTGGGCTTAAGGGCATTTTCACACCTGTAGATTCTTTATTTTGTTTTAAAGTAGATTCAATTTCTTCTTGTCTTGGATCACTTTCTCAAGGCAACATTTCTAAATAGGCCAACATTGGCAATAAAGTCACATGCGAGTAAACTGCCATGTCATTGGTCATAGCGTCTCTGTTTATATTCCAGATTTTCGCTCATCTGTCAGAATAGAAAGACTAAAATACTGCAGATTTATGATGGTTTTCTTGCCTTTAAAAAAAAAAGTGGTTTAAGTAGTTGTGAAATATTAGTCCGGCCAAATTTTACATTGTCCTTTTGAACTTTAGGGTATTGCATGATTCATTCTGATAGGTATTAGCAAAACTAGTACTAGCTAATATACATGATTCATCGTAAATCATGATAAAGCATGGTCCACTGAGTTTTAAGGTTTTCTCACCACTCCATAGTTTGCATTCAAGTCAGCAAAGTGACCACGGAGCAGTTGTTTGGTGCAAATCTGACCACGATTGCCTTCTTCATTTTATGCCTAAACAAACACAATCTTTTTAATGCACCAAGACATGCTCCAAAAGAACAAAGTGTGAAGTTTGGTGTATTGACATATACACTACCTGACTAAAGTCTTGTCGTCAATCCCAGTTGTAAGAGCAACAAATAATAACTTGACTTCTAGTTGATTGTTTGGAAAAGCAGAAGGTAGATTTTTCAGATGAATCCCAATCATCACAAATACTGCAGAAGATCTACTGGAACCCACATGGACCCACGATTCTCACAAGAAATCAGTCAAGTTTGGTGAAGGAAAATCATGGTTTGGGGTTACATTCAGTATGGGGCGTGCGAGAGAGCTGCAGAGTGGATGGCAACATCAACAACCTGACGTATCAAGACATTTGTGCTGCCCATTACATTACAAACCACAGGAGGTGGTGAGTTCGTCAGCAGGATAGCGCTCCTAATACTTCAGCCTCCACATCAAGTTTCTTAAAGCAAGGAAGGTCAAAGTGCTCCGGGATTGGCCAACCCAGTCACCAGACATGAACATTATTGAGCATGTCTGGGGTAAGATGGAGGAAGCATTAATTCTAAAGAATCTTGATGAACTGGGAGTGACAAGACTTTTGTCTGAGCAGTCAGACCTTACTGTCCCAATAAAATAATTCAAAATCAAGGCATGATCATAATTTATTTTGTTAAAATAAGTGCAATCTAGAGGTCTTTGCCTTTTTTATATAAGCCACTTTTATACCAAATGATCACCTAGAAGTCAAGTTATTTGTTGTTCCTAAAACTTGGAAAGACAACAGGACTTTTATCAGGTAGTGTATTCTAAGTCACAATAAACAATTTAAATGACCATTGAAGGACTTCAATTTTGCCTTTGACAGCCGCTTGTAGGCTCATCTATTTATGACCACCAATTAAAGAAAATTAGCATGCAAATTCTTTTTCAGGTGTAGCTATTTATTCAGTTAGTACTGGTGAATGTGTGATGCGGTTTCTTGTAAAAACGACATTGCAACTTTGTGCTGTATGTAGTGCCTGAAATTGTGTGCGCGTCTGCAGTCGGTCGGGATGGAACTTACCTGACTGGCATTGATATCATAAATTGGTCGTTTTTTTTTTTTTTTTTTTATGAAGCAAAGCAAACAGAAGCCAAACAATCTGTAAAATGAGTTTGTGATGCAGTCCTTCATTCGCCCACAGATCTGCATTATTCCTACAAACGTACTTGAGAATTTTGGTGTTTTTTATGTTATGCATGATGATGACTTATCCTTTTTTTTACAAATCTGTTTGTGTATTGAAAATAACACTTGTTCTTATACCAGACCAATTGGATCAACTCTTTTTCCATGGATTATGTTATTAGTTTTAAGTTACAGCATAGTCGCTTTGAGTGGAAACCTAAGAGTTCAGCATTTGACCATGAAATGCTTAGTATTAATTTTCTTTTCCCATTTCATTTCTCTCTTCAGTATATATTTTGCACTGTTTTCCTGTTACTCCAAACATCCATACCTCAGTTTTGTCAGTTGTCTGAAAGCATTACTTTGAAATCAGAGGGTTTTTTATTTTATCAGTTCATTATCTCAGGACTTGTTCATGTCATTTTAGCATATTTGGGTTTACATTCAGCAATTTTTGTAGAAATTTACAGGTCTACATTTAAAAAAAGTGATTGTCAAACTGATATTTGTGACTTTTAGAAAGTGCACAGGTAATTATGAACCACGTACATGGAAAATAAATGCTAAATCTTGTCAGTGTTGCACAACATTTTGGTCAGTGATCAGATGGTTACAAAAGGGAAGTTGTGTATATTTGTATTTTTGATTGGATGATTTTGTGAATGCCTGTTTTTTTGGAACCAGCATTTGATTTAATTATTTTTTTTATCTATCACTGATATGTCTTTTAATGTGACTGGAAGTAGTTGTATATTTGAATTATGGCAATACATTAAAAGGTGGGAAAATGCAGCTGTTACATTGTTAATTTTCTATTTTAATTATTGAATCGTATCAACCAAACAGTCTGCTATGGTAGGATTGGTTGTTTATCTCTACAGTGTATTTCTGAACTGGACAATAGCATGAATCTTAAAGGAATAGTTTTGTTAAAGATCGCTCCACATTTCAGGGCTCATTTTACATCTCCCCTAGAGTTAAACTGTTGAGTTTTACCATTTTTTTTAATCCATTCAACCCATCTCCAGGTCTGGTGGGAGCACTTATAGCTTAGCTTGGCATAAGACATTGAATCGGATTGAACCATTTGCATCTCACTGAAATAATTCAAAGTTTTTCGAAAGTTTTGCTATTTTAAGCTTTACTCTTTTGTGGTTACCTTGTGTGCTAAGACTAATGGTGTATGAAAAGTTGTTTCCTAATTTGTCAGTGCGCCTGTTGTCACGGTGCAGAAAAACTCCTTAAATGAGTTTCTTGTCATATCGACTTTAAACAGAGCAACTTTCCATTTTCCGTCTGTCTCTGTACACGATGTAACAACAGTAGAGTCCAGCCTTAAATGGGAAAGCTATTGAAACTTAAAAAAATGTGAGATGCTAATGGTCTAATCTAATTCAATGATTTATGCTAAGCTAAGCTAAAAATGCTTCTGTCAGACCCGGAGGTCAGCTGAGTGGATTCAAAAACAGTCAAACTCAACATTTTTAAGCAATTTTAAGCTTTACTCTTCTGTGGTTACATTATGTGCTAAGACCAATGCTTATGAAAAGTTTTCTAATTTGTCAGTGCGCCTGTTTTTCCATGGTGCAGAAAGTTTCCTTAAATGACAGGAATGTTTCTTGTCATATCGACTTTAAACAGAGCAACTTTTAATTTTCCGTCTGTTTCTGTACATGATGTAACAACAGTAGAGTCCAGCTTTAGGAAAACTATTGAAACTTAAAAAAAAAAAGTGAGATGCTAATGGTCTAATCCAATTCAATGATTTATGCTAAGCTATGCTAAAAGTGCTTCTGTCAGACCCGGAGGTCAGCTGAGTGGATTCAAAAACAGTCAAACTCAACATTTTTAAGCTATTTTAAGCTTTACTCCTCTGTGGTTGCATTGTGTGCTAAGACCAATGCTTTATGAAAAGTTTTCTAATTTGTCAGTGCGCCTGTTGTTGCCATGGTGCAGAAAGTTTCCTTGAATGAAAGGAACGTTTCTTGTCATATCGACTTTAAAAACATTGCAACTTTTAAATTTTTCTGTCTTTCTCATACACAATATAAACAACAGTAAGAGGTCCAGCTTTAACATAGGAAATTATTAAATCTTAAAAATATATAGAAATAAAAAATGTGAGATGATAATGGTCTAATATGATTCAATGATTTATGCTAAGCTAAGCTTAAAGTGTTTCTGCCAGACCTGGAGGTCAGCTGAATGGGTTCAAAAACAGTCAAACTCAACAGTTTTAAGCTATTTTAGGCTTTCGTCTTCTGTGGTTACATTATGTGCTAAGACCAATTGTTTCTGAAAAGTTGTTTTCTAATTTGTCAGTGCGCCTGTTGTTGCACGGTGCAGAAAAACTCCTTGAATGAGAGAGAACGTTTCTTGTCATATCGACTTTAAACAGAGCACTTTCCATTTTCCGTTGTTTCTGTACACAATGTAACAACAGTAAAGTTCAGCCTTAAATGGAAAAACTATTGAAACTTAAAAAAAAAAGTGAGATGCTAATGGTCTAATCTAATTCAATGATTTATGCTAAGCTAAGCTAAAAATGCTTCTGTCAGACCCAGAGGTCAACTGAGTGGATTCAAAAACAGTCAAACTCAACAGTTTTAAGCTATTTTAAGCTTTACTCTTCTGTGGTTGCATTGTGTGCTAAGACCAATTGGTTTATGAAAAGTTTTCTAATTTGTCAGTGCGCCTTTTTTTGCCATGGTGCAGAAAATTTTCCTTGAATGAGAGGAAAGTTTCGTCATATCGACTTTAACAGAGCAACTTTTCATTTTCTGTCTTTATCAGTACACAATATAACAACCGTAAGAGTCCAGCTTTACATAGGAAATTATTAAATCTTAAAAATATATAGAAATAAAAAAATGTAAGATGCTATTGGTCTAATACGATTCAATGATTATGCTAAGCTAAGCTTAGAGTGTTTCTGCCGACCTGGAGGTCAGCTGAATGGGTTCAAAAAACAGTCAAACTCAACAGTTTTAAGCTATTTTAGGCTTTCCTCTTCTGTGGTTACATTATGTGCTAAGACCAATTGTTTCTGAAAAGTTGTTTTCTAATTTGTCAATGTGCCTGTTGTTGCCACGGTGCAGAAAAACTCCTTGAATGAATAACTTTCTTTGTCATATCGACTTTAAACAGAGCAAACTTTTAATTTTCCGTCTGTCTCTGTACATGCTGTAACAACAGTAGAGGTCCAGATTTAGGAAAACTATTGAAACTTTTAAAAAAATTGTGAGATGCTAATGGTCTAATCTAATTCAATGATTTATGCTAAGCTAAGCTAAAAGTGCTTCTGTCAGACCCGGAGGTCAGCTGAGTGGATTCAAAAACAGTAAAACTCAACAGTTTTAAGCTATTTTAAGCTTTACTCTTCTGTGGTTACATTGTGTGCTAAGACCAATTGTTTATAAAAAGTTTTCTCATTTCTCAATGCGCCTGTTGTTGCCACGATGCAGAAAAACTCCTTGAATAACAACTTTCCATATTCCGTCTGTCTCAGTACATGATGTAACAACAGTAGAGTCCACCAACAGTAAAACTCAACAGGTTAACTTTAGGGGAGTTGTAAAATGAGCCTTTTTTTTTTTTTTTTAAAACAGTGTAGTGTTATTTTATGCATGGATGCACAGATGTGCAAAAGGCAACCAATAAAATGACCCAAAGGGTTTTCTTTTTAATAAATTCTACAGTAAAGTCCTCCAGCTAGATGCAACTTAAAAAAAAAGCCTTCCTGTTTGATGCTATTGTGATTTGTCTAAGCAGTACAGCTGTGTGACGCTTGCAGTTAGATCTCTATCAGTTGTGGAAATTGCTACACACTGCAGTGTGTGTGAGATGCGAAAGACGCCAATATTCAAATGTTCTTTTTAAAGAAAGGATTGCTTATTTGAACATTTTATTTATTTAAAACACTAACTTTTACCTAAGATTTTTTTTTCTCTGTCAGAAACCAGTTTAAAAACTGTAGTTTTACTGTTGTAAACAACAAAATGAGCGAGGAGTGAGTAAAGTTTTATAGATGCTGTAAATCAGCTACTTAAATCTCCCTGTTTTAATGATGATTGATTATTTCTTTCCTCTGAGGTCTTGCTGCCTCTTAATCTTTTGAATTTGTTTCTTTTTTAGCCCTGTTGGCGGATCACCCAAAGCGTTTTGTGTCAAAAGCAATGGGGAAAACACTGGTAAACAGCTACCTACAGTTAGAATCACTCACCAGCCTGGTAACATCTGTGATCATTATTTACTTAATATTTGAATTATTTATATGTTGTGCATAATCCCATTTATCCAACCGTTCTGTCTGGTTTCTCGACTCTGATTGGCTGATAGCCGTTGGATATTCTGCATTATCAGAACTCATACAGCCTCTTCACTCTTGTGTATTACTCCGCACACAGTGACAGCAGATCAATAATCTCATTAGTTTGATAAATGATGCAGCTGTTGGACAACAGTGTACTTTTGAGGCTTTTAGGATAGATGTTTAACAGTAGTTTCTGCTGTTCTGACATAAGCTGCAGATGTGAATGAACGGTGGAAGAAAGTAGTTCCTTATACAAAAGGATTTTGAGACTCTCCGTAGTTGATATCCTTTTTTATATACATGATTATGTCGTCTGTTGTATAAACACAATACCACATGAGCAGCAGTGCGAGTTGGCTGTATATCGTCACTGGTGGGACGCTAAGGCATGCACACCTACCACCAGTGCCGATATACTGCCATAGCGCACTGCTACTCGTGTTATATTGCTCATTTATAGTACAGGCATTCATGCAAGTAATGTATAATCAAGTATTATTATGAAAAGCTAATTTGGGCATATTTCCACTTCATAACTCTTTCTGTACACTTTTTAAAACAATGGCATCTGGTTGAGAAAATAATTTAGTAATTTGTCATTTGATATCCACTTACATCTTTTATATTTCATTCAAGCGTCTTCTTTACATAATCATATCATTTATTTATTAGATTTTGTTTACATTATTGTTTAATATAATTGCTATATTTACACATTGGCTATCGTTTCACAGCCCTATTGTCCTTCGCAAAGGAATGCAGGTCTCCTCATTTACATAATCATCGTTTAATGCTAATCACGCGATATTTATTAATCCACTTCACTGTAAAGTGCCCGAGCATTTGATGTTTAGCTTTTGTCACGAAGCTTATCCTTCGGGTGATGTATGAAGATAACATTTAAACGAGTCGGAGAACATCTGGCAGCGCAGAAACCCTGTTATCTTAGTCCGTGCAGATGTTTATTTCATTTCCCCTCGGAGTCCTCCGGTTTAAAAAAACGCGCATTTGTCGGAAGTAAACAAAGTAGCAGCTTAGTAAAACGGCGAAGCTGCGCGCGCATTTACATTTTTACGACGGAAGTGGAACGGCTGAAACCCGGAGGAAAGCGACAACGGGAGTGAAAACGAAGCGGAATTAGTCAATGAGAGGGAGGAGAGAGAGAAAGAGAAGGAGTGTGTGCGACAGGGAGGCTGCTGGACGCTGGGGCCGAGGTGGACGTGGCGGGTCCGGTAGGGGTTTGATGTGGGTTCCGCTAACGTCGTGTTGACGGCCGAAAAAAAAGCAATGAACAGGTAAAAAGAAAGAGAGAAAGTCGCCGATGCGTCCTTTCAAGCTGTTTTCATCTATTTTATCTCCTCCTGATAGGTGGTGATGAGAGTGTGCACGAACAGTCGTGCAACTCAACAACACATACGCGCTTCGGTCGCGTTTTTGCATTGTTACGCAAAGGTGAGCGAGTCGACGTTTGCGTTTAAAAGTTGCAGCTGGCCCAACTTTCCCACAGCGGATCGCTCAGTTGGCTGATGCAGCTCCGTTCAGCTACAAACAAGATGGCCACTGGCTCGCGCACGCTGAAGCTGTGGCATTTTCACCCTCCTGCCTTTGTATGTTCTTCATCACCACCGCTGGAAGCACCGAAACGCGCCCTGCGTGCCGATGTACCCGCTATTCGACACACGCTCCGTGCTCGTATCGCGCGTTCACCGTCCCCGGTCGTCATGAATTAAACTGTTACGTTGTAGGAAAAAAAATGCTAAAGATTTATTATGTGCAAAACGCCGCCAGATTCAAGAAAGGCAGCAGAAAAGTGCATGATGCGTGGCGAACTAGCGAAGCTGCCTTTGACTAGTTGCTTGATTGTTTTTTTTTTACCTTAAGTGAGCTTCGACTAGATTTTTTTCAATCCACATCTATGTTAAGCTTTTGTGTATGTTTTTTATTCAGTATTTCGATTTTCGCCGGCCTAAAATGTGCACTTTCAGACACACATTTACTCGGATGACACGACGCTGTAATTACACCAGCGCGAATCCAGCTCTTTTGTTTTGTTGCTTCATGCATTTACTTGCTTTTCATATCATTTGTGATTATCTTTCGTTATAAAACCTGACGTGAACATCTGGTTGTAATGCTTATCTAATGTGTCAGGCCGACTTTGACATCCTGAGGTGTAGATGCTCATGTCAGATTGAAGGTTTTCATGCATGTTTGCTATAAGCATTGATTAGTGTGCTGCATAGCAAATACGCACCATGTGTGTCAATATGTTGTTATGCACGAATACATTTGTCACATGCATTCAAGACACAGCCATTTTGAAATGACGTTTGAAGTGCATGCAAAATATATCAAATGGTGTGAATGTTTAATTGATGCCTTGACTTGTGTAGATTGACATTTAACACAATATCCTGCACATGGATCATTCAAATCATATTGGAATAATTGGATTTGAGTTCAGTACACACTGATGTTTGTGACCAAAATAATTACACGAGAGAATAAGTTGTGATTAGTAATGGACGTAAAGCAATATAAGTTTGCATGAATTTAGTTTATTTTGGAAAAATGCATTAAAGCTAGCCTAAACATGACATACTGGTTTATAATATGACAGACTTGACAAACTACTTTTCCCATCATGCTCTGTTGTATATGATAAAATGCATCAGTTGTGCACTCACTTTGTTTGTTTTGTCATGATTATTGTGCAAAAAAACAACCTTCCCGTTTGTTTGGAAAAGATAAATCTCCACTCATCTTAAATCTTTATAATCAAGTACTTTCAGAACAATTTTCCTAAATCACAATTCCCCAAATCCACAGATAAAGCACAATCACTGTTTTCTGTATCAGGGAGTCATTTTTTTTTACTACAGGACTATGGAGTAATTAGAGTATAATGGAACTCTTGCTGGAGGTGTTGTTTTACCTAAATCCATGTGCCCCTGTGCATTTTATTAGCATTAATAATAATTAATATGTTAGTACATGCCTATTTCTACTTCATGGGGATATCAAACTTGGGTTCCTTAGCAAATTACTGGCAAAGTTATTAATTTTAAATCATTAAAAGAAGTCTTTAATCTTGTTCATTAAATTTTGTTTCGTGTCCCCCTCATCCAGGAGCCAGGGGACTCACGGTTGTTCCTAACCCAGGACAGAGGTTGCCGTGGCAGCAGTGACAATCCCCACTCAGGAACCCCACTTTTATCTCTGAAAGTAAGGTATCGTCCTCATAACGGAAGCTTCGGTCAGACGGTGGACTCGCTTCCACCAGGATGGCGGAGTTGGAGACAGAATGCATCACTTTAGGACTAAATAATTTAGTGTCTGAATGCGGCACTCCTCCGCATGACCCTTTACACTCGGATTGTGCCACGCCGACCCTGACCATGCTGTCGTCAGAATGTAGCACCCCAACGCTCAGCTCGCTGGCCTCGGAGATCGTGGAGCCCATGGCCATGCTGCCGTGCATCAAAAGCGAGCCGGACCTGGACCCCATACGCACCGTGGATCTGTCAGTGATCCAGCCCCTGAGCACGGCCGAGCTGGGCTCCGACCAGATCAAAATGGAAATCAGCGGCCTCGACTACATTAAATCCGAGCACCACAGTGACCTCCATTCCTTTCACAGCACGGAGCTGGACTCCTACAAGTCACACTATGAACCCAGCCTGGTGTTCGATTACATTAGCCACGTCTCGGACAGCCTGGAGTACATCAAGTCGGAGCATCACTCGGATCTGCACAGCTACTACGCCAGCGAGCTGGGCACTATCAAGACCGAGTACGAACCCATCTTCATGACCAGCCACATCAAGACTGAAATGAATGGCTTGGAGTCCATCCACATGGCGGAGCTGCGCACGGAGCTCAACAAACTCCGGCCGGAAACCCTCATCGACGGCATGGGGAAGCTAGACTCTGATTTCTCCTCCAACACTCTTTACGAACTCACATCAGTCCATGCGAACAAAGCGCAGACAGCGCACCACCCAACCAGCACAAAAGGCCACGGGCCGACGCCACGCAAACCTCGTAACCCCACAGGGGAGAAACCGTTCTCTTGCACTCAATGTGGGAAGAACTTCAGCACCCTGGGGAACCTGAAAACTCACAAGCGCATCCACACCGGCGAGAGGCCTTACACTTGCTCCCAGTGCGGGAAGAGCTTCGGTCAGGCCGGCAACTTAAAAAGGCACCAGCTCATCCACACGGGGCAAAAACCTTACACCTGCGCGCACTGCCCGAAGGGTTTCACCAAAGCGGACGACCTCCGCTCGCACCAGCGGCTGCACACAGGCGAAAAGCCTTTCAGCTGCGCTGAGTGCGGCAAGAGCTTCAGTCAAACCAAGGAACTCAAAGCCCACCAGTTGAGCCACACGGGAGAGCGGCCCTTCTGCTGTTCGCTCTGCGGCAAGAGCTTCAGCAAAGAGACGAGTTACCGCAATCACCAGCAAATCCACATGGGCGAGAAGCCGTACAGCTGCTCCCAGTGTGGCAAATCTTTCAGCAATTCAGGGGTCCTCAAAACGCACGAGAAGATTCACTCCGGGGAGCGACCATTCGGCTGCACCCAGTGCGGCAAGCATTTCGGTCGCTTGGGACATCTAAAAGCACACCAGCAGATCCACACGGGCGAGCGGCCGTACACCTGCCAGCAGTGCGGCAAGAATTTCAGCCAATCAGGTCATCTCAAAGCACACGAGCAGATCCACAAACGAGAACGGCCCGATCTTAGCAGTGGCAGCAGTCTCAGTAATGATAGTAGCTAAAAGAAACCTCATTACGTCTCAAAAGTATTACTCCTTTGTTTGTTTTTTTGTTGTTTTTTTTATAAAAGCTACAATATATATAAATATATTATAAAATATATATGTTTTCATACTTTACGTCTCCTCTTCTTTTTCTTACTCTTCTTTTGGGTACAGTCGTGACTGATTTTCTGATCTGAAAGTGTCTATGTTTGGGATCGGTCAGCTTACAGAGAGTCTTTGTATCTTGTCTGATCTGTGTTGTAGTGAGTGCCATTCTCTAGTTTTCTTTCCTCCAGTAAAATACTCAGTGTACACGTTTATTGATAATATGTAATTCTTCAACCATGTACTGGAATGAATTATTAAAGAAACTAATGTTTAAAAACTGATCATCTGCTGCCATTTTTTTATTTTATAAACATCTGAATGTGTTTGCTGAGCATTTGAAGAGGTTTCTTGTCAATAGTGACTCATAAATTTGAATGCAAAATGGTTGATTCAACTGTTGAAGGGATAGTTCACCTAAAAATGAAACGCAAAAGTTGAACAAAAAGGAAGATCTAATGAGAGCCGCTGACTTGCGTAGTATTTTCAGTTTCTATGACTTTTTTCCTTCAACATTCTTCAGAATATCTTGTTTAGTCTTCAACAGAGTAAAGAAATTCATAAATGTTTGGTACCACCTGAGTAAATGTTCATTTTTTGATGAACTACCCCCTTTAACAATTTAATAACTACATTAAAAAAAAACTCTGTTACAGCTGATGTGTGTGGTGCAGATTCAAGTGTGACTATTTTAATATTTGAGGTATTTCAATAGTTAAAATGCCATCAGTGAAATAAAGTTTAACAGCACCTGTAGGTTTGTTTACTTCTCTTCCAATAAACGCTGGATTTACTGCTAAAGCACAAAAAACAATGTGAAAATGTCATAAAGAACATATTTTTACAAGTAACTAAGCCAAAGCTTTATTTAAAATTTTTAAAACTGGTATCAGTCGTTCAAATGTTTTCTGATTTTTATATTTACATGTCATTCTTATGAGTCATAAAGTGTTCAGCACAATTTGTTGACTGTAGCCTTAATCATCTGTGTGGAATTTCTTACACAGAGGTGTTTGTTGGAGAAACACAGTGCACATATGCTTTCAATCAGATTTGTTTTTTTTTTTTAAATACTTAATCCACAACAAAATAGTTTAGCAGCCATAAAGTCTTTATCAGATATGATAGACCAAGAAATAGTTGTTTTTTTTAATGTTTAAAGTCAAGTGCAATTGCGTTCATTCCAATAGTTCAAGGGATAGTTCACCCAAAAATGAGAATTCTGTCATTTACTCAACCACTATTTTTTCAAACCTATTTGGCTTTTTTTGTTCTTCTGTTAAATCTAAAAGAAGATATTTTGAAGAAAGCTCCAAAACGGTACCCATTGACTTCTACACTACCAGACAAAAGACTTGTCGTCAATCCCAGTTGTAAGAGCAACAAATAATAACTTGATTTCTAGATTTTTCAGATGAATCATCTGTTGAACTGCATCCCAATCATCACCAATACTGCAGAAGACCTGTTGGAGCCTGCTTGGATACAAGATTCTAGCAATATCTGTCAAGTTTGGTAAAGGAACAATCATGGTTTGGAGTTACATTCAGTATGGGGGCGTACGAGAGATCTGCAGAGTGGATGGCAACATCAACAGCTTGAGGTATCAAGACACTTGTGCTGCCCATTACATTACAAACCACAGGAGAGGCAAACTCTTCAGCAGAATAGCTCTCCTCATACTTCAGCCTCCACATCAAAGTTTCTGAAAGCAAAGAAGGTCAAGGTGCTCCAGGATTGGCCAGCCCAGTCATCAGATATGAACATTATTGAGCATGTCTGGGGTAAGATGGTGGAGGCATTGAAGATGAATTCAAAGAATCTTGATGAACTCTGGGAGTCCTGCAAGAACGCTTTCTTTGCCATTCCAGATGCAGAGTCATTGCAGAGATGTATGGATGCAGTCCTCCAAGCTCATAGGGGTCTTTTTCCACTGCACCATGACTTTATATTCTGTACTGTACATTATTTCTGTTAAGTGACAGGACTTTTGTCTAAGCAAAGTCAGACCATACTATCCTAATTAAATCATTCAAAACCAAGGCATGATCTTATTTTATTTTGGTAAAATAAGCGTAATCTAGAGGCCTTTGCCTTTCATATAAGCCATTTCTGATACCAAATGATAGAAGTCAAGTTATTTTTTGTTCCTAAAACTTGGACAGGCGACAAGACTTTTGTCAGGTAAAGTATTTGTTTTTCCCATTATGGAAGTCATTGGTTACAGTTTTCCAACATTTTTCAAAATAACTTCTTTTGTGTTCAACAGGAGTAGGGACAGTCATAAAGGTTTGGAAACAATTGAGGGTAAACAGTGAGTAGATTTTCATTTTTAGGCAAACCACCCCATTAACAGTTTAAAATTCAGTCTCCACCATACATATTAATTAGCAGTTTTGATGGGCCAGTCTGTGCATGTTTTTTTTTTTTCTTTCTTTCTCCAGCACTGATTATATTTTCAAGTCCTCCGAGAATCGTTGAACTTGTTTTGTTAGACTCCAAATAGTTATTATGGATGTTTATCACTTAATTGGAGTCCCAGTTGTCTCCTCTTTCACAAGGGAGCCAGTCTAAAGTAGGTTAAAGTAAACTTAGCATAAACCAAAGACATTTGGATGTTTTGTTTTGCTGTGCGTGTCTTAAAATGTTGCAGATGTTAAAATATGAATGTTATTGTTCTTTTACAGCAGTTGTTATTGTCTGTCCATGCTTTATAATTATTTAAACTGCATTAAGCAATGTTAAATGGTTTCAAAGTGTAGTTAACTTAAGAGTGTAATGCGTTGCCAGCAGCTTCATGTTTTTTTAAGCATGTGGACTGATAATAGAAAAGCATAAAGGCTTGATTCCCACTGAACTCCCAGCTGTTCCAGGGTAATTAGAGAACTAAATGCATCTGTTGTGTACCAACCTGAATAACTTCAAGCTGTGTTTTGCCTAGCAGGATCTTCTGAGTCAGATCTGTGTTCATGCTTCTGGCTGATATTTTCTTTTGACACATTGGACGCCAAAAAGAATTTGAAGATTGCTTTCTGTGATGTGAGTGATTTTAATATATAAAGTAGTTATTAACATGGCTTTAATTTTAAAGGGACGTTTTTAGAAAGGTGAAAGAGTTCTTGATGTTTTTTGTATGATGCTTAATTTCAGGCACATGGTTTTTAGATCTGGTGGTCAGCAGAGGTCGCTGTCTTCTCGTCGTTTGTCTGCTGGCGTCAACATATCTGCTCATATTTCGAGATGATAACGCAAGTAATCAACACAACTTTTTGTACTTGTTTGTAAAAAAATTTGATCATAATTTCTTATACGCACATTTAAAGGCATAGTTCACCCAGAAATGAGAATTTCTTCACCATTTCTTTACATTCAAGTGGTTGCAAATCAGTTTGAAAAACAAAAGAAGATATTTTGAAGAATGTTGGAAACCGGTAACCATTGACATTTTAAGAAAACTAAATTACTATTGAAGTCAATGGCTACTGGTTTCCACCATGCTTCTGTATAGCCTATATTCTTTTGTATTTAACAGAAGTAAGAAATTCAAACAGGAGCGCTGTCGCCTCACAGCAAGGTCGGTGGATTGAGCCTCGGATAAGTTGGCAACCCCTGATTAATAAACGGACTAAGCCGAAAATTAAATTAATAAATGAAGAAATTCATGTTTTAAAGCAGTAAAGGAAGAGGAAATAGTAGCAGTTTTTAAATTTTGGGGTGAACTATGCCTATAAACCTATCCAACTGCATTTTTTGTGACCCAAAAATGGGTTACCCAGCAAATGTTCTCCTGAAGTTTGTTTTACTTTTCCCTTTGGTTGAAGAAATAAAATATAGAATGTTCTTTTGGGGTTTTCCTTTTTGCAAACATGAAATTCCCAGAAAACATTCCCAGAATGTTGCAAGGTGTTTTTTGATAACTTATACAGGACATTCCATTGTGTGTATTTTATGGCTTTTGCAACCATAAAAAACATCCAGAAAGTTGCAGGGTGATTATTACTAAAAACCTAAAAATAACTTGGAAAATAACTTGTCCATGGTTGTGTTTAGGTTATTTTTACAACCTAAAATTGATGTTTGCTACAGATGTAATTCATATGCTTTTTACAGCATGTAAGCTAACAATTCATAATTATAAAATATATTTTGCAGAATTACATGACTGAAATTTGTGAAATTAGCCAAAACAAGTAATAATGATGGGTGATGCGGTGGCGCAGAAGGTAGTGCTGTCGCCTCACAGCAAGAAGGTCGCTGGTTCCAGGTGCTCCGGTTTTCTCCCACAAGTCAAAAGACATGCAGTACAGGTGAATTGGGTAAGCTAAAATTGTCCGTAGTGTATGTGTGTGAATGAGACTGTATGGGTGTTTCCCAGAGATGGGTTGCAGGCATCCGCTGTGTAAAACATATGCTGAATAAGTTGGGGGTTCATTCCGCTGTGGCAACCCCTGATTAATAAAGGCACTAAGCCGAAAAGAAAATGAATGAATGAATGAAAGTAATAATGATGAATTTAAATTAATAGTAGCAATTCCTTCTGCTGTGGCGACCCCTGATAAATAAAGGGACTAAGCCGAAAAGAAAATTAATCAATGAGTTAATATAATGAGTTAATAATAATGAGTTAATATAATGAGTTAATAATAATGAGTTAATTACTGTTGTTAAGTATAGCCTATGCAGGTCCATAGCCGGCCTGGTGAATGGGGTGGTTCTTTTTTTTAAAAAGTGGTCTTTTTTGCAGTTATTCTCCTCATTTTCTTTTCATTTGGGGGTTAAATCCTGCATTTTAGAGACATTTTAAGCACAATTTTTTTTGGATTAGCTTGTCAGGTGGTCATCATAACCACAATTTTTAATGTATTAAACCCATTTGCTAATTATTTAGAATAAAGAAATATATATAAAATTTTATAATTTTATATAATTAATAATTATATAATAATTATATATATAATTATTATAGCACACATATTATTAGAAAAAAAGTAATATGTTAAAGTTTTAAATTAAAATCTGTAGTGTATTGGTATTTGCTAGACAAATAACAAACTGGCTAGCAGGTTCAACTTGTGTGAATTTGGCCTTTTTAATAATCATAAATTAAAACATAATAATAACGTAGATATTTTTATGGGTCATTTTTTTCATTCAAGAATAAGGTAAACGATTTAGAATAAAAGTTACTTGTAAACTGTATTCTTTATTTAACAACAATACAGTAGATCGGTAGTGAAAGATGACTTCATTTCAGATTCTGCTTGCGGTCTTTAAGTCTTTTTCGATTAGTTATTTTCACAATTTATGATGGCATAGGAGTCAAAATAAGACAAATGAGATCATGTATGGGACAAATTATAGACCTTTAGTGGACCCCCTTCCTTAAGCTCTCTTTCAGGGTGCTGATTTGTGTCGAATGTAAACCAGTAAATTGGCATTTTGCCTTTGCAGATATTGATAACAATAACTATAAAGTATTAATATTGTTTCAATTCACATTTTAATGAAGCAAATAAAGGACTGTTTGGAGCATTTTTTGTCGCAAAATGGCGTAGTCATCTACCTTGGATGAAGTGAAGGTGAGTAATCTAGAATTCACCGTAAATTAACAGCAAAATAATGTTTGAGGTGTGAACGATTACACGAAGAGCTCAACGATTAAACGTTAAATCGACGAGTGACAAAACTGAAGCGCGTGCTTCTGATAATTTGTTGTGCTCAGTTGTGGATGCTAGTGCTAGCTATCGTTCTTGATGTAAACAAGACTAATTCACCTAGTATTATTACAAATATTATTTTCTCTAATTAGCCAGAGTAACAAAAGGCCTACTAGACAAGTTTGGTGAAAATGAAAGATAAAACCCATGTCGAACTGAAAGAGCCTAAACAAACTTCGAGGGGCGCCACCTGCTGTTTTAACACTGTTTGTATTTTCTTGAATGACAAGTGAGATTACATCAAACACTTCAGTCAGAATACACTGTAAAATGCTGTTTTATTTGGTTTCCAGTTCTGTGCATATACTGCAAACTCAAACAGGCATTATTATGTCAGATCAATCTGCGACTGCCAGACATGGTTGAAGAGCTGGAGGTGGAAACCACTTTTCCATCTACAACCTCTTCCACGACTGTGATGACTTTTGTTCTCGAGCTGGAAGTGGAGGTTGTTTTGACACTGTAGAAGAAAGATAGTAGTTATTTTAAGTATCATATTTTCTTTTAATTGAAGGATTTGGATTTGAATGACAGGGCTAAAGGTACAGAAATCAACAGCTGTACTCACGTGGCTTCTCCATCCAGCAGTCTCCTGTACTCAGCGATCTCCATCTCCAGTCTGGTCTTGATGTCCAGAAGCATCTGATAATCATGACGTTGGCGCTCCAGATCAGCTCTGAGCTGCACTAACTGCTCCTCCAGGACAGTGACCTAAAATACAGAGGATTTCATCAGGTATGAGTAATTTGGTCCTGTTCTTCAGCTCTTATGTGATATGAGGATACAGAAGGTGTACAAACCAAGGTTATTTTAGTAAACAAAAACTACGACTAAAACTATTGGTTGAAAAACATTTTTGTTAATTGAAATAAAATTCAAAACTGAATTAAAATGGTAATTAGTGAAAATTATTATTTATTTATTCTGAATTAATAAGCTTTCATTCTGTGGTGGAAAATCGGACCTGCAGCTATTTGGAAAATACGTGTAGATGCAGATTTACAGACAAACTCATCAGTCACGCTCATAATTATATACACTAAATAGGTGTTCTATCTTTTCATAATTTACTAAAACATGCAAACCATGCGTTCTTTCTTTCATTCATTCATTTTCTTTTTAGCTTAGTCCCTTTGTCAATCAGGGGTCACCACAGCGTAATGTGGCCTGGGTATCCCCAGGGCTTAATTTGTGCTGGAACACGCTGGATCCGGAACCGGCACCTCTGAAATCTGATCCGGCACCTCATTTTACCAATCCCCCTCCTCAACCGCCCTCCTCCCTCGTCCGCTGTTCACTTTCACTTTCTTCCGCGACTCCCCAACCTTCTTCACTTTCGTCCACGACAACCCAACACCCCCACCCCGCTGTTCACTTTCATCCGCAACACCTCATCCTCTGGTAACATGCCGGATCCGTTACACCGATCTGTTCCGGGACCTCGCAATTCACAAATTAAGCACTGGGTGTTCCCTTCACTATACAGGGTCATTAGGACTCACACAGAACGCAGGTTGAGCACCCCCTGCTGGCCTCACTAACACCACTTCCAACAGCAACCTAGTTTTTTTTAACGAAGGCAGGATTTTAATGTTTGTGTGAACTTTTGCTTCACACTCTTCAAAATAATAAAACTAAGAAGATTTTTTCACAATGATGCTATTGAAAAAAAGTTGTTTCCCAAAGAATCTTTTGAATAAGAATCTATAAAGAGCCATTTACCACAATAAAAAACCTTTAGTGGAATGAAAAGCTTTCATGGCTGTTAAAGGTTCTTCATGGAACCATTTATACCAATAAAGAACCATTATTTTGAGTGTGTAATAGGGTATGTGCAGAAGTATGCAGAAGGACTTTGAATTTTTCAGTAACCTGGGTCAAACGCTTCCGGTAAACTGTATGACGTTACAAAACAATGCATTAAAGTGTGTTTTCTTTAAAAAATCAACGATCTTCGTGATGTACGATATAAAGTGGGTCTCAGATTGTACAAGAAGCACTTACATTTTTCTGCGCCATGTCTTTAAAATATGAACATTTATTTTACCACGGTATATTCACTGGAGTTTCTGCAGTAGCCTGCTGAACCTGATGTGTGTGCGCGTAAACGGCTTTTCATCTCGTTTTACACCTGAACAACTAAATGAACGCTGAAGTCTATTTAACTGATTGTGTTTTAATTGCATTACAACATCGATGCTGTAAAAGGAACCGTATAAAATTGATACAAGTCACATTAACCGTTTCACCGGCCGTTTATTGCTATTAGAAGAAACACTAGCTGTGCATATACCCTATTTCACTTTAACTTGAATTACAAGGCTTTATTCTCCTAACCTGATGCTGGTAGCCAGAGAGCTTCACAGAGTAACGATTCTTTGTGTCGGACAGCGTGGTCTCCAACGATGCTTTCTAGAAGGCAAAGAACACACAAATTCACAAATCTATTATAAAATACGAACATAACCAGTGAAGAGCTGCAAATGACTCATCTCTGACCAAGGCTAGGAGGGACTGGAGTTCGATTTCCAATGCCTGCAGTCTGGATTTTACCGCGTTGATTTCAGAGCGAGATGTTTTCAGGTCTGTGGAGCTGGTGACGACTTCTTGTTTCAGAGTTTCTGTCTGAAATAGGACATTGAGAGACGTTATGAGTCATTTCCACATCATTTGGACAGTATTATTAGGACTCGTGTGAATCTCACCTTTGTCTTGAACCACTGCTCCAGATCTCTTTGGTTCTTCGCTGTGACCGATTCATAATGCTCACGGATTTCTGCCAGGATTTTGGTGAGATCTTGCTGTGGAGCGGCGTCTACCTCGACGTGGACCTGTCCGCTCATTTGTGCGCGTGCAGCCAAGAGATCCTAAGATAGTGTGAGAGTTCATAACATGTCATATGTCAAGTATAAGACACGTTTGTAAAGAACATCACTTAAAAAAAATCACAAGTCAGAATTATTAATTTATTTCTTTTTTTTTTTCTTTTATAAATATTTCCCAAATGATGTTTAACAGATCAAGGAAATTTTCCCAGTATGTCTGATAATATTTTTTCTTCTGCAGAAAGTCTTATTTGTTTCATTCTGGCTAGAATAAAAGCAGTTTTTAATTTTTTAAAACCCATTTTAAGTTCAAAATTATTAGCCCCTTTAAACTTTTTTTTTCGATAGTCTACAGAACAAACCATCATTATACAATAACTTGCCTAATTACCCTAACCTGCCTAATTAATATATATATATATATATCTTTTGTTATTAAAATATGTAATTACATTTTTTTGTTTAAAAATAGAAATGGAAATATACACACTAATTCTGGGTTAACTAACCCAACATTGGGTCAAACATGGGCAAATTGTTTTGTTTTTTTACAGCATTTGTTTTGAGTGTATAAAACCTCTTTTTTTTAGATTAATATTGCCTTTAACCGAATTGTTAATTTTTTTATTTCTCATTTTTAATTCAAAATATTTTTGAAGTTTAACACAATCTGCATTATACATTTTTATTTTTTAAATGAAGATTTTGGTTTATTTTCAGAATAATTCAAATAGAAACAAATGAAATTTCACAACATATTTATGCATCTTTACTTCTCATACCAAGTTTGCCTTATTAACATTATTTATGGAAACTCGCTGTACAAAAATGATTGCTGCCTTAAATCTTTTAGTTGAATCAAATAAACTTGTCTCGTTGTCTCAACTTACATCATCTAAACTGACTAAAATATTATGCTAAACTTTGTATAACTTAAAATTATTTTTATTTGAAACCTGATTGTCTTATTAAAATAAGTTAAAGCAACATAAAATATTTTTGTCTGGATTTTTTTGACATTACATTGTGTACAGTGCTGTTATAATTTCCATTTTCAGGCTAATTTGATAATTATAAAATAAAAAATGTCAGCATTAATTTGAAACAATCTTTTTATCTTTTGTACCTTAACATGTATTTTCTGTCATTTTTGATATGATCTAATTTATCCTTGATTATTAAAAGTATTTAATAAGAAAACAATATGATTAAATGATTTCTGAAGGATGGCGTGACATTGAAGACTGGAGTTAATAATGTTGAAAATTAAGCTTTTCATAGAAATAATTTATAGCAATAAATTACATTCAAATATATATTCACAAAGAAAGATAAAGATCATTTCAATGTGGTCATGTCATTGGCTCATGAACATTTCCTGCTTGTTATCAAACTGTGTTATAACTCAACAAGAGGCAATTCAATCATAACTGAATGTTTAAAACAGCTATCATGACATTATTTATTAATATGTGGCTCTGTTTGGATTCTCAGAAGCTTTAGAAATTAAAAATGTAAAACAGGAAATACATTGGAAACATTGCTTTTGTTTACATCCCTCAAATGGTTTATAGATTTTGAATTAAGATCAAATTTAGTAATTGTTCTGCTTTTATTGTATTTCTGATCATTTAAATGCAGCCTTATTAAGTAAAACACAACTACATGTATATGCAATATACTGTATATGCAAACTACAGTTCATCAAGAATTTCTATTAAAAATCATGTATAACAAGAGAACAAACACTATATTACAGACAATTTTGAGGGGTGTAAACAATTACGGTGGTCCTAATGTATTTCCTGTTTACATTTTTATTTTCCATAGCTTCTAAGAATCCAAAAATGTGTCACATATTGATAAATAATGTTATGATAGCTGTTATAACCTGAAGATAGGATTGAGTTGACTCTTGTTACAGTTATGAAATGGTTTGACAACAAGCCAGAAGTGTCCATTGGCCAATAACATCACCACATTGAAATGGTCTTCAGCATGTTTAATATTATTAGAGACTGATAACTGTATCTGACAAGTTATTTTCATTCTTCTCATATAACCAGTACTATATTTTGTCCTCCTACAGAGTGGCATTGTATATGCTATACCTCCTCATGATTCTTCTTCAAGAACACCAGCTCCTCCTTCAGGCCTTCGATCTGCATGGTGATGTCCTTTCTGGAGATGTTGAGGTCATCCAGCACCCTCTTCAGGCCCACAATGTCAGCTTCCACAGACTGACGCATGACGTGCTCCATTTCAAATCTGTCAGTCACAATCACCAGACACAAGTTTAATGAATGAGGACCAACCGCAGCCATTGACATACAAGGTTTAGGAACAAAAAATACAAGTCAAGGCTGTTTGTTCAACATTCTTCAGTAAGTCTTCCTTTGTGTTCAACAGAAGAAAGAAACTTAAACAGGTTTGGAACAAGAGGAGGATGAGAAAATGTTGACAGAATATTGGGGTGAACTATCCCTTTAAAGCAACCTTTTTATTTTATAAAATGAAATGATGCTGTTTTAACTAGAATCAATGTGATATTATATCATGACTTCTGTTGCATGCATCCGAAATGCATTGAATCTGCTAAAAAAAGACTCACTTTGTTTTAAAATCGTTCATTGCCAGACTGGTGTTGTCGATGCTGAGATGGAGTCCACCCTTCAAATGAATGGCTGCCATGATCTAGGGAAAGAAATTAACTAAAATGACTTTTTTTCTCCCCATATTTAAGATATCATAAAATATACACTGCAAAAATGCTGTTCTTACTTAGAGCTTTTGTTTTTTATTCCAAATATCTAAAACTTCTTAAATCAAGAAGCAAAATTATTGTTTAGTTTTCAGAAATATTAAGTTAAAACAAGTGAAATAATCTGCCAATGGGGTACCTCAAACAGGAAAAATCTCCCCCCGTTAGGGTAAAAATCTTATTATTAATCTTGTTTTAAGAAAAAAAACAAACTTAATTTTGATTTATTATTTCTGAAAATGAATAAGTTAAAATAGTTTTATTTCAAACTGGAAACATGACTGCATTCTGTTGTCAGAAACATTTTACTTACACCACTGGCAGATTATTTAGCTTGTGTTAAGGAAATCTCACTTAATTTTAACTTCTGAAAATTAATAAGTAAAAGTAGTTTTATTTCAAACTGAAGTTTTTAATTTATCATTTCTGAAAATGAATAAGTAAACAAATATATATTTTTTAAAGAGGAAGGATAAATATATTACCCCACTAGCAGATTATTTAGCTTGTTTTAAGGAAAAAACACACTTGATTTTCACATATTATTTCTGAAAATTAATAAATAAAAATAGTTTCATTTCAAACTGGAAACATGACAGTTTTCCTTACCCCACTAGCAGATTATTTAGCTTGTTTTAAGGAAATCTCACTTAATTTTCACATTATTTTAGAAAATTTTTAAGCATTAATAATTTTATTTCAAACTGGAAACATGACTATTTTACTTACCCCACTGGCAGATTATTTAGCTTGTGTTAAGGAAATCTCACTTAATTTTCACATTATTTTTGAATTATTTTAAGTATTAATAGTTTTATTTCAAAGTGGAAACATGATATTTAATTTTGACATTATTTCTGAAAATGATTAAGTAAAAATATTCTCATTTCAAACTGGAAACATGACTATTTTACTTACTCCACTAGAATATTATTAAGCTTGTTTTAAGTAAATACTCACTTAAATTTGGCATATTTTTTCTGAAAATTAATAAGTAAAAATAGTCTAATTTCAAAGTGGAAACAAGACAATTTTACTGACCCAACTAGCAGATTATTAAGGCTGTTTTGAGGAAATACTCACTTAATTTTGACATATTATTTAAGGAAATTAATAAGTAGCCTATAAATAGTTTTATTTCAAACAGGAATTAGCTTATTATTAGCTTGTGTTAAGGAAATCTCTCTTAATTTTGACAAATTATTTCTGAAAAATTCTAAGCAAAAATAGTCTCATTTCAAACTGGAAACATGACTATTTTATTTACTCCACTAGCAGATTATTAAGCTTGTTTTAATGAAAAACTCACTAAATTTTGACATTATTCCTGAAAATCTCTAAGTAATAATAGTCTCATTTCAAACTGGAAACATGACTATTTTATTTACTCCACTAGCAGATTATTAAGCTTGTTTTAAGGAAAAACTCACTAAATTTTGACATTATTCCTGAAAATCTCTAAGTAATAATAGTCTCATTTCAAACTGGAAACATGACAGTTTTCCTTACCCCACTAGCAGATTATTTAGCTTGTTTTAAGGAAAAACTCACTTAATTTTCACATTGTTTTAGAAAATTTTTAAGCATTAATAATTTTATTTCAAACTGGAAACATGACAATTTTACTTACCCCACTGGCAGATTATTTAGCTTGTGTTAAGGAAATCTCACTTAATTTTCACATTATTTTTGAAAATTTTTAAGTATTAATAGTTTTATTTCAAACTGGAAACATGATATTTAATTTTGACATTATTTCTGAAAATGAATAAGTAAAACAGTCTAATTTCAAAGTGGCAACTTGACTATTTTACTGACCCAACTAGCAGATTATTAAGCCTGCTTTGAGGAAATACTCACTTAATTTTGACATATTATTTAAGGAAATTAATAAGTAGCCTATAAATAGTTTTATTTGAAACAGGAATTAGCTTATTATTAGCTTGTGTTTAGGAAATCTCTCTTAATTTTGACTAATTATTTCTGAAAAATTCTAAGCAAAAATAGTCTCATTTCAAACTGGAAACATGACTATTTTACTTACTCCACTAGCAGATTATTAAGCTTGTTTTAAGGAAAAACTCACTTAATTTTGACATTATTCCTGAAAATCTCTAAGTAATAATAGTCTTATTTCAAAGTGTAAACATGGCTATTTTACTGACCCCACTAGCAGATTATTAAGGCTGTTTTAAGGATAAAACACGCTTAATTTTGACATATTATTTCAGAAAATCAATAAGTAATAAAAGTCTTAATTTGAACAGGAGAGATGAATATTTTACTGAGCCCTCAGGGAGATTATTTGGCTTGTTTTAGGGGAAAAAACACTTAATTTTGACACATTTCTTTAATTGAAAAGTAAAAATAGTCTCATTTCAAACTGGAAACATCACTATTTTCATGAAAATCTCACTTCATTTTGACTCATTATTTCTAAAAACAAATCCTCAGTTTTTACTTGTCCAGAAAATGCTTCTTGATTTAATAATTTTACAATATTTAGACTAGAAACCAGACAAAAACTCTAACTAAGAAATGTATAATTATTAAAAAAAGAATAAAACTGGCACACCTTGGTCTGCAGATCCTGAATGGTGACATAGTACGCGCTGTAGTCGCGAGTCTTCGGGGAGGCTTTGCCATCCAGGAACTGTCGGATCTTCAGCTCCAGCTCGGCGTTTGCCTTCTCCAGTGCACGCACCTTGGCTAGGTAAGTGGCCAGACGGTCATTGAGGCTCTGCATGGTGATCTTCTCATTGCCGATGATGCTGCTGTTGTCTGCAGATGCAGACAGACTGAAGCCTCCAGCAGAATGAGTGGCTCTGGAGATGCGGACGTCTGATCCTCCAGCACCGCCATAAACACTGCCACCCCGCATGCTGCTGACCCGCTGACTGCTACTGCTGCTCGACATGCGGATGGAGCTGCCGGAGGACATGTAGCTTCGGGTGGAATAGCTGGAGGCCATGCTGATGGAGATGATGCTGCGTGTGCTCTGACAGGTCAGTGAATGAGGGACGGAGAACAGCCGGGTGCTTTTATAATGGCAATCTGAATGCTAAGCCAACAATATTTGGAATTCCAGGCAAGTCAAGCAATTACTTTTGTTCTGGAACATCTCCAGAAACGATAAAGGTCACACCTTAGGTGAGTGGTAGGATTAAAGAAGCTGCTAAACAAATCCGTCTCCTGCTGCTGATTGTGGAGGACGTTGTGCACATTGGTGGCCATGCAAACACTGTTTCTCACAAAAATATATATTGTCAAATTTGGGTATTTGTATTCTTTTAGTTAAGTTTTTAAATGAATATAAATGCTGTAGTCAACATTTGAAGTGTATCAAAAAGTTCTTAAAGGTTGACTTAAAACTATTAAACAACAACCATTCTTGTCTTGGGACAATTTGGATCATAAAATGAGAGAAATATTTTTGATATGGAGAAATTATGAAACTGCAGATGTATCCAACAGTTATATATAGGCAAATTCTTATACCTCATATATTTATATACCTATATATTCTTATATTCTATATACAAAGTTGTTTTGGTGGTTTTTTAAATCTTTGGGATCTGTCTATAACATGTCTGCAATGAATGTAATTGAGTTACCATTATATAACAGGGGCAGATTTAACCAATAAGCAAGGTAAGCGGCCGCTTAGGGCCCCAGCAAATCTGAGGGTCTCCAAATAAATACCTAGACATATAAATGATACATAAATTATATATAATGTTGTTTTCTATCAAATTTTGTACTGTGAGGGTCTTTTCATTTTTACTCTGCCCAAATTTGTCCCCCATCTTCAATCATGGACCAGTCCAGCAGTCAAATCAATAAGGATTTAGTTTTAAGAACGAAATAGTTCATATATTATTATTAGTTGTGAATTCATCTTAGGAAAACAAATCATTTCAAATGTTTTATAAGATGCTTTACATGTTATTATTATTTTGCATTAATATAAAAAATAGAAAAGAAGATATAAGAAAAACCAGCAAAATAATAATAAAACAAATCACCAAAATTAATCATTTATTTTCTTTTCGGCTTAGTCCCTTTATTAATCCGCGGTCGCCACAGCAGAATGAACCGCCAACTTATCCAGCACATGTTTTACGCAGCAGATGCCCTTCCATCCACAACCCACTCACATTCATACACAACGGACAATTTAGCCCTCCCAATTCACCTGTACAGCATGTCTTTGGACTGTGGGGGAAACCGGAGCACCCGGAGGAAACCCACGCAAACGCAGGGAGAACATGCAAACTCCACACAGAAACGCCAACTGACCCAGCTGAGGCTCGAACGAGCGACCTTCTTGCTGTGAGGCGACAGTGCTACCAACTGCGCCACTGTGTCGTCTACCCCAAATCACTATTAAATAAAGTTTTAAAACCTGTTTGCAGACTTTAACCTATAATATATTGAATTTTTAAGTTTTATTTTCTTGGATAAACCTCCATACATTTTTAAATACACTACCAGTCACCAGTCAAATGTTTGGGGTCAGTTTTTTCTTTAGAGTAAATTATTCTGTTCATCAAGGCGGCATTTATTAAATGTAAAACAATATATAAATATTTTTAAATATTTATTTATTAAATATATATTTATTACATATTGTAGGTAGTTTCAGATGAAATGATTACCCCAGTTATTATTACTTGTATTGCTACTACCATTAATAATAATACTGTCATTAATGATAATAATAATTAATATTAGAGTGATTTCTGAAGGATCATGTGAAGACTGGAGTAATGAAGCTGAAAATGAATCTTTAAAATCACTGGAATAAATGATTAAATTAAATTATAAACTACTTTTGAACAGATATTTTATAGTGCAATAACTTTACAGTGTGTACTGTATTTTGATTAAATAAATGCAGCCTTGGTGAGCAGGAGAAGCTTATTTTAAAACATTTAAAAATCTTACTGACCCTAAACTTCTGACCGCTGCTGTATTTGCCTTTTGTAATCATTATTAATAATAATTATTGAATTTTTTTAAACACATATTTTTGGGGCATTTTAGCTTTATTTGACAGGACAGTTGGATGAGAGAGGGGGGTAGTATTGGGAAAGGTCCACGCGGCGGAATTCGAACTCTGGACGCCCGAAGCGCTGCCGCTCTAAATGTCAGTGCACTAACCACTGATATAGCAGAAAATAAGCTGGAAGGAAAGTGAGTGAGTGAATATTATGGACTCTGTATTGTTTATAATAATATGACATTAAAGTTTGGGTTTGAATTCCATTTCAGTGTTATATGAAATGTATATACAGTTGAAGTCAGAATTAATAGCCCCCTTTGAATTTTTTTCTCTTTTTTAAATATTTCCCGAATTATGTTTAACAGAGCAAGGAAATTATTATTATTATTATTATTATTGTTATTATTATTATTATTATTATTATTATTATTATTATTATTATTATTATTATTATTATTGTTATTATTAATATGTTTTAATTATTATTTTTTTATTGAAATGGCCAAATTGTGACTGAGGACAGTTGAATGTGCTGGCCACTTTGTTTTTTGTCTAACAAATGATAGTAAGCTACAGTTTTTTTACTATAAAACTTTAACAGATTGCTATTTTTTCCTAATGATATATGATGTAATAAATTTGTGTTTTAAAAGTTAGTCTTGTTTAAAAAAATTTTTATTGCAATTTCTTAGGAAATATTTTTAGTACATCATTAAAGTGTGGTTATGATGACATCTGACTAGTTAATCTAGCAAAAAAATTCACTAAAATGCAGTATTTAAATCTTATAGTAATTATTATTTTATCCATAACCCATAGTAAATAAAAATAGTAGTTAGTAGTTACATAAAAAGCAACAACATGCAAATAAAAAGACCTCAGCCTTTAATTTTTTTCATAGGATCGCGTATTAGATTAGTACGTTAGATTAACAACACAGACTGATTTTATAGCACCAGGTTAAACTTTCTGACTCCTTTATGGTAATCAAATACATCTAAAATAAATGCAGGCCACAACTAAACATTGAGGATGATCTCCAAAATTAAACCGATAGACTTGTGCTGAAAACATGGTGTCCACCAGACTCGTTGAGGTGTGGTTAATATTAAATTGTATGTTATTAAAATTAAATTAAATAAATAAAATTAAAACATCCTTAGCATGGAATCCTGTATAAGACTGAAATTTAATTCACAATGGTTTTAAAAAAAAGTACATTTGAAATAGTGACTGACACCTGCAGAAACCATGGTTGTGATGTTCTATTCCACTGTGGATTTTTAGAAATATCTGGTTTACAATACATGACTCTCTTCTTTTTTGTACTATCATGGTTACATCAAAACAAGTAGACTATAAAGTATTAATTATCAAGCCAAAAAATGTCAAATCCAATTATGTACACACTACTATTTTTTATAAAAGAATATGTGCAAATAAAAATACACACTTTTGTCTTTGCAGACTTTTCGTCTTTGCATTAACTTGTGTTGTATTCCAGTTTTTCTCAGTCGCTTTGGTACATTTCTCAGATTTAAAATGTACAAAACAGTGAGTGCATTTCTCAAAACAGCACATACAAATAGCAAAACAGCATTGACTACCTGCAAAAGCCAGTCTCTTGTTTAAAATCCTTAGTTTATCTCTCAATGAACATGTCAGTGCGGTCAGAATGACAAGTCCCTGTGTCATTGTGTACGGAGACAGACCGTCATGTTTAGGGCCAGACCGAATCTGTGGACATTTTTTGCTATTTCTGCACAGAATTGTGTTAAAAATCTGCGGATTTATGCTGAATTATTTCGGGAGTATCATAACTAAACCTTATTATATTAAATAAAAAGTAATACCTTTTCCAATATCAAATCCAATTAGATCCTCTTTATTTGGTAAACAAAGCAAGTCTTTCATATATTATATCTACTAAAAGACAGAAAATATTACTGTACAAACTGTATTGTAAATAATTCATATGAATATTTTCATATTAGTCAATAATATTACTGTAATCTAAAATAAACCCAGAAATTGATCCCATTTGTGACAGATGCCAACAAGCTCCAGCTACCCTCTACCATACCTTCTGGCTTTGTCCGGAGTTAATCTCTTTTTGGACATCAATCTTTAAATCAATATCTGATATTTTTCTTCTAAAAATTGAACCGTGTCCTTTAGTGGCACTGTTTGGACTCAATCCTACAAATGTATCGCTATCATATTTGCAGTCAAATGTATTAGCCTTTTGCTTAATAATTGCTAAAAGAATTATCCTATGGAACAGGAAAAAACATTCTCCTCCAAACTACTTTCATTGGATGTATGACCTGTTACAGTTCATTCAAATAGAAAAAAATTGATATACAATCAATGGCAAAACAGAGGATTTCTATACAGCTTGGCAACCTTTTCTGTTGTATTTTTAAAAATAGCTTTATATTTTATATTTTCTGTTATATTTTTAAAAATATCCCGTCTTGCATATTTAACCCTGTCTGTATGTCTTTTTTCTTCTTTTTTCCCCTCTTGCTTTTGAATGATACAAACTTATCTAAGAGTGTATTAGGAAAAGAAATTGCGTGATATTTTACATTTAACGGTAATGGCCTACTTGAGTGTCATTTGTTAATTTATTATTATGTATATGTATGTTTTCCTTTTTTTTCTTCCTTTTTTTATGGTTTGGTTTGTTTGTTCCTTTTTTGTTGTTGTTTTTGTTTACTTTATTTCCATCTCAATATGGTTCAGAGAATAAGGAATGTGTTTCATTACCACTCAGTATTTCTTTCCCCAACATTGTGAAAATAATGTGTTGTGGTTTTTCTTTCTCTCATTTGTAGTACCTATCTGATTAAGAATTGTTAATAAAAAGAGTTGAACTAATAATATTACTGTAAATAATTTAAAAACTGAATAAATATAGATTTACTCAAGTAAATAAACAGAATCAATGATGGGCTAAGAATCTGTGGAATTCTGCACACGTAGATTCTGTGTGGGCCTAGTCATGTTGTCAGTATAACAGTGTACTCTGGAGTGATGTTCAGATGTAAACGGTGAACGGTGGCTAATTTATTTATTTATTTCTTTGCTGTTTGTACTGTAATTTGTTGCCAGATCATGTCATTGTGATACAGAAAGGAAATAACAGCACTACAAAGGACAAAGACAAACCCAAAACAAAAGTAGAAATGTGAACATAGGACAATCTCCCTTCAGATACACCTCACCTTTATTAGACAAAGTCAAGATTGACCTGGGAGCAATTTACCAATTATAGACTTAGAAAAAAAGTCTAATGGAAATGCATAGAAAAATGCATTATAGCTAAATATTATGACAACTTGTTCAACTTCTTTTATATATATATATATATATATATATATATATATATATATATATATATATATATATATATATATATATATATATATATATATATAACTTGACATTAACTTTTTTCCTCACCACCCATTGGTCATTTTGACAAGATAAAATTGTGTTGTTGGAAAATGTATTTTATATATTTAAATTTGGCTTTTGCATGCTAAAAGTACTTGAGTAAGAGACATTTTACTTGATTTGGGTCATTGAAATAACTCTGACTACCAATTATTATTATATTATGATATGTAGTCAACCTAAAACCTACAGTAGTTTGACATAAAACCAAAACAATACCCATTCTTGTCTTAGGACATTTTTATTAAGCAAATGTTTGAATAACAGTAAGTTCATGATATGTTAAATATATAGTATATTCTGCTGGTTTAAACATACAGAATAATAATAAATAGTTATGCAACAACCATAACATTACCATTATGTCTTAGGACATATTTGATTAGCTTTTTATTACCTACACCAAATGTTGACTAATGAAGGTACATTTATAACAACTATTTATTTGTTAGACTCCTTTATTGTCAAACCATGTTGCATACAAAAGCATTCAATAGACTTATATGACTGAGTGTATTGCTGTAGAGGACAAATAAAACACGAGACATGTGTTTAGAAAGAGTAAAGTTTATTTTGTTTGACCTGCAAACTTATCTAAACAAGATAAACTTTCAGAAAACAGCACGGAAACATTAGAATGCGCGCGCTCGTGAATATAACCCGCGGTCGTCTTCAACGGTTGTCTTCAATAGTCCTTCTTTGCTCAACAACTCTGCTGAAAAACAAAGCAAAACATTACAACAGCCAGACATAGTTAAAACATTACAGTTACCATGGTTTCTATTTTAAACTATAGTAAACTAAAGTTTGAAACTATAGTTTAAAATAGACGATGAGTGAGCCTCGCTGCTCCCACCCACCATAACCCTCGCAGCGGGGTCCCACTACCGGCCTCCCGTGTTTCCCTGAGGGTCCTCACGACTTGTATTGATCCCTGCCTAGGGTTCACAAGCCGCCTCGCCCCAGGGAGTGCACGAGCTAACCGGGCGCCAGTCCGTGCCAGTGTTCACTGGAATGTTGCTCGGCGGCACATTTCGAGCAACAAACACGTAATATTCTTCGCGATATTGCGTTTATGTACGCAAACCGCAAGGAACTACAGCACAGACGGGCCCGAGTGAAGCTTCACGAAGCGGACTTCGTGAGATTGGCGTGGCTCCACTCGTACCGTCAGGTATTGAACTCACCTTGGTCAAGTACAAACAGCAACACCGAGCGAACTGACAACACTGAGAGAGAACCGACGAGCTTTAAAGGAATGCATATGCAAATGTTTACAATGCGACGTCACTGCTGTGAGTCTCGTTGTCATGGTGAGCGCCGAAGAGAGCACATCTCATTGGAGCACAAAGACTCGGGAATTTCCGTCACGGCGAGTTGCGGTCGGCTGTGGACAAAAACATATTAAAAAAATGTATTATTTGGTTTTATTGATACAGACATTAGTACAGAAAAAATGTTCTACTTCATAAATCTTTTACTTTTACTTGCTAAATATCATATCCATAAATGCAAATTCTCCAATAATAAACCACTTTTTAAGGTATTCATAAAAGAACTGAAACAATACTTTGAAACACTTTCCGGTTCAGGAAACACTAAGGCTAGGAAAACATTATCTTGTCATGCCCTATTTAAAATTCCCCTGTAAAAAGCGGTACTTCGTTTTGATTTACTTACACTCTTAATATTGTATTTTTATTTTAAGCTTTACGTTATATGTATCTCTTATTCAATTTATTGTATTTTTTCCCCTTCTTTACTGTTTTATCCCCCTGGCATCTTTTATGTTCCTTATATAGTTCCTAATGTGTCATTATGCTGTAATAATTTACTGTTTAATAAAAAAAAAAAAAAAAAAAAAATATATATATATATATATATATATATATATATATATATATAAAATATATTGAATATATATTTTTACATTTTTGGTGCTGTGTAATATTCTGGGATGCAGTAAAATATGGAGACAGATGAATGTAATTAAAGACAGATGTTAGACGGATTAAAGACGGATATTAGAACAGAAAGTGAGCCCGGCTAGGACACACTGCTCTGACCAATGACTGACAAACTCCTAGTGGTCGTAAGCCTCTTATTATCTAAGATCGCATCTAGCGGTCACGTAACCTAATAGCATGTTACTTGCTACTAACCACCCCCCATGGCCAAAACGTCCAGCATTTGTCCTTTTAATTATTTTATGTAATTTAATATTATATAATATATGTATTATATAATTAATATAATATATTTATATTCAATATATATTCCCGTCACGTCTGTGTTTATGAGGCTGTTTGCTCACTTCATTCGTTTGATTCTGATCAGAAATCCGAACGCTCAAACCACTTCAGAAGGTGATCTGTGATACATTTCAGATGAATCTGGACAGGTCTAATCATTTTTTAGACAAAATTAATATAAATAAATTAAATTATGAGCTGGAGAAAGTCTGCCCTGCGCCTATAACATATGTAGGTGCGCTTTTACAGCCACAATTCTATTGAAAACATGTTTGCTATAAGCATAAAACATGTTCTAACTTTTCAGGCCTTTAGCCAGGGGGGTTCGAAAGACCCACCCTCACTGACAAAGGTCCAGAATTTGTCCCATACATGAGCTCATTTGTCCTATTTTGACTGCTATGCCATCATAAGTAATGAAAATAATCCAGCAAAAAAGGTTTCGAGACCAAACGGAATCCTCTGTCGGCTGTTGCTTCGGTGGGACTATAATCTGATGTAAGAGAAGTCTTCTTTCACTACTGTATTGTTAAACAGAGAAAACATTTTACAGGTAACTTTATTCTAAATCTTGGACCTTATTTCTGAAATAAAAATGAGCAATAAAAAGGTGTAAAGCACCAGAAGCTGGTCATATTAAATTCACTTGAATATATTTTGGCTGTTGTTGATATCCAGGAATTTTCAAATGTACTTTTTTATTTTACCAAAGAGACTAGAAAAAGAAGAATAATTTATTATTATTGTTTTATTATTATTATTATTATTATTATTATTATTATTATTATTATTATTATTATTATTATTATTATTATTATCATTATCATTATCATTATTATTATTATTATTACTAATATTATCATTATTATTATTATTATTATTATTATTATTATCATTATTATTATTATTATTATTATTATTATTATTATTATTATTATCATTATTATTATTATTATTATTATCATTATTATTATTATTATTATTATTATTATCATCATTATTATTATTATTATCATTATCATTATCATTATTATTATTATTATTATTATTATTATTATTATTTTTATCATTATCATTATTATTATTATTATTATCATTATTATTATTATCATCATTATTATTATTATTATCATTATTATTATTATCATCATCATTATTATTATTATTATTATTATCATTATTATTATTATTATTATTAATATATTTTAATTATTATTTTTTATTGAAATGGCCAAATTGTGACTGAGGACAGTTGTGCTGGCCACTTTGTTTTTTGTTTAATAAATGATAGTAGGCTACAGTTTTTTTACTTTAACAGATTGCTATTCTTTCCTAATGATATATGATGTAATAAATTAGTGTTTTAAAAATTTGTCTTGTTTAAATTTTTTTAATTGCAATTATTTAGGAAATATTTTTAGTACGTTATTAAAATGCGGTTATGATGACATCTGACTAGTTAATCCAGCACAAAAATTCACTAAAATGCAGTATTTAAATCTTATAGTTAACTAGAAACTGAGGCGTATAACTGCAAAAAGGTCCACTTTTTGAGAAAAAAGAACAACTCCTTTCACCAGGCTGGCTACGGGCCTGTATGGTATGCTGATTTGCTGCACCTTCTTTTTGTCAATGTGTGCATTAGTGGCAGGGCAAACATTTAGTTTCTCTACCAAACTATTGCACAATCTGCCCAACAAATATAGTTTTGAAATTAGATGAAGCCAGTCTTTAATATCTTACACAAGCGTATTTTAAAGAGTCACGAAAAATAACTTGGGGGTGGGGAATGGTGGGGTGGGAACAAAACAGAAACAAAAACACTGCATTATTCATTGAGTGAATGAAGATCAACAATAACAGAAGGTGTTTGTGCAATTTTGCTAGGAGTAAAAAACAATTTTACTTCACTTTCTCATCTTCTACTATGAGTGTTATGATGCTTTTTTAAATGCATATTTGCATATTATCCTTCTAAGTTGCCATTTTTGAAGATCTTGTGTAAACATTGCATAACTTCTGACAAAAATGTTTAAAGAAAACCCTCACAAATCCTGTCTGTTGAATCCAGTGTCACAGCAGTTGTCATCAAGAGAGATTGCATAAAGATTACAGGTTACATAAATAACAATCATTTTCAACAAGACATTTCAATTGCCACCTCCATGGGTGTTTTCGATTCAAATGAATTCGGCTTTCTGACCAAACCACGTTTCTTTTACGGGCAGGGCTGAGCTGGGCTGGGCTGAAAAAAACTTCTGCGGTTGATGTTTTTGACATGAGCAGTTTCTGTGTAGAGCTGCTTTATAATAGATAGGTGAACCTCACGCAAAGCAGGTTCATCAGAACAATAACCAGATTTGTTTGTTTGACGACTGTCATTTTAGCAAGTGAAACATCTTTCATTTCAGCATGACCTTTTAGGTATTTCTTTAAGACGGCAGCAGCAGTGATTTATGAAGTTTGTGCAATGTTAACAGCTTTATCACTGTACAATCTGACCCTGTGATGACCCTATAGTACCATAATCTATCTTATCTTATATCTGTTTTAGTATATGGAAGAAATGCGTACAACTAACAACTTTCTTTATCTTTCTGGACAAGCATGCATTTCATTTAACCCTAAAACAGCATTGCATGAATCAGAATACAAGTAAAATACATGTAAATATTCTATATGGAAGGTTTCTTTTTAGTAACGCCGTGTGTCATTCAATATTAATTGATTTTAATATTAAAAATGTATTAAAATTTAATATTGATCAATATTGTTTTTTGTAATTACACGCACACCCAAACTCGCTCTTTTGTTATTGTATTTGCGAGTTCTAAATGAGCGTCCGCACGCACAATGTTAGTAATTTGCATAATACATGCCCAAAGCACCACCATTCGTCCTGAGAAAGACAATTATGGCACCAAAACATAAAAATAGCTTATTAATAACTTTTTCTAATGAATGAATGAACGTGACGTATTGTTGTGGGAATGGCAGTTGGCAGGAAGCACAGCGATTGCTTTGGCAGTTGCTAAAATGTTTATGACATTGCTAGGTGGTTGCTAAGCAGTTGCTAAATGGCAACGCTCGTGTAAATGTTTAATTAAATGCTAATGCTTAGTAGGCATTTCTAGCATAGGGCACTTAGATAATCATTAATAGCATGAAGGGTCTGAAGGGTCTGTGACCCCAGTGGGCTGCCCCAGGGGCCTCCCACTCTCCCTGGGTGGCAGTTTGGGCTCTTGAGGGCCCCTTGTCCTCCAGCTGAAGGGTCTGTGACCCCAGCAGGCTGCCCCAGGGGCCAGCTACTGTCCCTGGGTGGCAGTTTGGGCTGTTGAGGGCCTCTTGTCCTCTAGCTTATCGTTATTATCACTTGGCTTATCATTGTTACCATGCATAGTACACTGGATTTGCCAGCATGAGTCAAACAAGCCAATACCCAGGTCCCTATGATGTTCTGATGTAGAGATATTGCTGTTTTTAAATGGTTGCTAGGTTAGCCTGTTTTGTTGCTATGAGTACAATTGACAGCTTAGTGAGGATACATCAAAGTCTCTTGAAAATATGAGTGATATAAATCAACTCTGATGTCTCTATGACAGTCAAAAACTGGACCTGGACATTATGTAAAAATGGCTTGCCATATTTTATTGTAAACATAATGCTTAATATGTGTGAAAGTGATACATGCAAACATGCCTTGCCATATCGGTAAAAAAATGAGTTTTTGTAAAAATAGCTTGCCATATCAGTAAAAATAAATGACTTTTTGTAAAAAAATATGGAGTTTAAGTCAAAAATGACTTGCAATATTTTGAGAAAAATAATGCTTAAAAATGATTCATTGGAAAACTGTAAGTCTGATAAACCTGAAAAGATATAGCAACAAAATCCAATGCAGAACACAGAGTTTTTGGCCAAATTTGGGGCTTGTATAATTTATATATATATATATATATATATATATATATATATATATATATATATATATATATATATATATATATATATAAAAAACATGTTTTTATTAAAAAACGATAAGTCTGATTGGCATGAGGAGGAGGAGATACGTTTGTTTTCCCTAGGAGGAGATACGTTTGTTTTCAAGGACAGAGTAGTATAACAGTAAGCTGGCTTTCTCAAGCCAACATAATAAGTCAGCTGTGCGAAAAAGGAAAAGTGCCCCACATCACAAACTCTAGCACCAAGACCATTGGTACAGTGGTTGCCCAGCAACATAAACTGCGCAGTGTTAGTGCGAAGTTTAAAAAAGTCATTGTGGTGTACCTCACGATTTTCAGAACTGAAAAATGCGTTCAGTGTGATCGTCCACTAAAAAAGCAACTGAACGACCATTTATAAATCTCAGAAAACATATCTCTAAAGACGCATTTTCTTCCTGAAGTACGCGACGCAATGTCTTCAAGCAGAACCAAGTGTTCCATGTACCTCTAATATTATATCATTTACATTTACATTTACATTACATTTACATTTAGACATTTAGCAGACGCTTTTATCCAAAGCGACTTACAAATGAGGACAAGGACGCAATTTACACAACTATAGGAGCAGCAGTGAACAAGTGCTATAGACAAGTTTCAGGTGTGTAAAGTCTAAGAAGCAAAGCATTAGTAAAAAATTTTTTTTTTTTTTTTTGAGAGAGACAGAGAGAGAGTACAGTTAGTGGTATAGCCAGAGAGGCAGTTGCAGATTAGGAAGGAAAGTGGAGACTAAACAGTTGCGTTTTTAGTCGTTTCTTGAAGACAGCAAGTGACTCTGCTGTTCTGATGTAGTTAGGGAGTTCATTCCACCAACTGGGCAGATTGAATGTGAGAGTTCGGGAAAGTGATTTCTTCCCTCTTTGGGATGGAACAACGAGGCGACGTTCATTCACAGAACGCAAGTTTCTGGAGGGCACATATATCTGCAGAAGTGAGAGCAGATATGAAGGAATATGTATATAATTGGACCTCTGATTATTCTGTATTATAATTTTTTTTAAGTTACATATGTGTGGTTGTATAAGTTGTTCTTGAAATCATTTTATTACAAAAGTTTTGATGAATCATGATTTAGTCATGGAAATGGCCATATTTGCATTCCATGCACAAATTTGTGCATAGCATGTATAGAATCAGAAATCAGAATCAGAATCAGAAAGAGCTTTATTGCCAGGTATGTTCACACATACGAGGAATTTGTTTTCGTGACAGAGCTTCTACAGTGCAACAGGATTACAGAGACAGGACAAAAAACAGATAATAAATAAATATATATATATATATATATAAAAAAATAGAAGTAAGTAGTGAATGCAAATATACAGATTGACAAGTGTATGTACATGTTTATTACTATATACAACGTTATATGTGCAGCTGTTATGTGCAAATTGGCATGTAAAGTGTGTTGTTAAATAAGTGTATGTGTGTATCAAAGTGTATGGCAAGTAGTGATGTTGGTTCCACAATTATTATCATCAAGTGTTCATGAGATGGATTGCCTGAGGGAAGAAACTGTTTCTGTGTCGGGCTGTTCTGGTGCGCAGTGCTCTGTAGCGTCGACCAGAAGGTAAAAGTTCAAAGAGGCAGTGTGCTGGGTGTGAGGGGTCCAGAGTGATTTTGGCAGCCCTCCTGCTAGCTCTGGATAAGTACAGTTCTTGGGGAGTAGGAAGGGTTGTACCAGTGATTCGCTCAGCAGTCTGAACTATTCGACGTAGTCTTTGGAGATCGTATTTAGTAGCTGAGCTAAACCAGACAGTAATTGATGTGCAGATGACTGATTCAATGATGGAAGTGTAGAAATGTTTAGAACTGTATAGAAAACGAGACCCATTGTGTTAGGGTCTACAGCTGATCCTAATTGAAAGTGGACAAAGTTAAATACAGGTCTTCAATAATCGTGTAATCATGGTCCAAAATATTTCAAGTTGTTAACATCCAACCTCTTTCAGCAACAGATAAAATCAGCAGGTGTGAATGTGTCTCCCTCAACATCTAATTATGCATATTCATTCCTGAAGGGAACAGCATGTGACTAATGAAGTATGAGAGTGCTTCAAGAGAATCAGTGACTGACGTTTGTTATATTGTTTTATTGTTCAGTTAAAGTATCTTAAAACTCTTAAAACAAATGCACTTGCAAGATAAAGGCTGCCATTAATTTGAATTCAATTCAGTTCTTTTGAAAACAGTTAAATATTTTCACTGCAAGTTATTTTCTAAAATAATTCTAGCTTTTTTCAGCATTATTAATCTGAAAAACCCTGAAGTAATTTTAGTATATTTAAATATATAAGATTAATTCATATGAAAGATAGTTCTGTTTTAAAAAGACATGATTAGACAGATAAATGTCTACAACCCACTCTGGTTTGGTGCTAGAAAAGAGTAAAGGTTTGGCAGGTTAGACTAGTTAGCACCTGCTGGAAAATACAGTGAATGCATAATGCTGACAGCAAAAAACGCCTGTTTCATTTTTGTATTCTCATTTAATCATTTGCAGGCCACATATAACTCAAACATTTCATTATATAAGAGTAGGCCCAACTCTTTTATTTACGTGTTCAAAAACGCCTTTTGTCAAACAGGCCCAAATTACACATAATAACAAGTGAGGTTTATTAATAAACTAATTTCGAGAGGATCACGTGCTTATGATTTATCACAGCCGGTCTCGTATTAAGCTAATCAGTATCATCCAATCATATGAGCCATAAGCTACCATAAATAACCACAGTTTTCAGTCCACTTTATCTTCGTTTGGAAGAAACCCCCCTTCCTCCCCATTCTCCTCCTTCACCTTAGATCGGGCGGCACGGAGGCCCAGTGGTTAGCACTGTTAGCCCCACAGCAAGAACACTGCCAACCCTGGTCCTGCCAGGTCGGTAGGTGTTTCTGTGAGGAGTTTGTATGTTCTCCCCGTGTCCGCGTGGGTTTTCCCCGGGTTCTCCGGTTTCCTCCCACCATCCAAAAAAATATACATCATGCATAACAATCAAGCATTTGTCTAGCCCCCCTTGCTTTTTCCTCACGGGTTCCCTTAGCTACTGCAGACAGGGAGTTCTGAGATCCACCGAGCTCAGGCTCCCCTCTCGCTCTGCAAACGGGAGGAAGCCCCGGGCTCGAGGATCCCTTGAGCTCGGGGCTCTCTCCCGGGATAGCATGCCAAACAAGCTATTGATGAATCATCAGCTAAGTGTGAACTCTTGAAACAAATTTAAGTTGGTGCCACCAGGGAAACCACTATAGCTTATTTTCCTGCAATAACAATCATAGTCATGTTATCCTGCATAACATGTTGTGAGAGATCTACTGAGGCGGTTGCACTGTCACCTCACAGCAAGATGGTCGTTGGTTCGAGCCTCGAGTGGGTCAGTTGACATTTCTGCGTGGAGTTTGTATGTTCTCCCTGAGTTCACGTGAGTTTCCTCCGGGTGCTCTGGTTTCCCCCACAATCCAAAGACATGCGGTATAGGTGAAATGAATAAGCTAAACTGTCTATGTGTGTATGTCCTGGTCCTCCAGGTTGCGGGTTGAGCGTTGGGCTGACGACCCACCTCGTGAAAATCAGATGTTACAAAACACCAATATGGTGCGGCTAAATATCAGCTCCGATATAAACGGCCCTGGGAGTAAGTAAGTAAGTAAATATGTGGGTTCTAGTTTAAATGGCACCCCAAACACACCCCCTTCCCAGCCCCCAAGAATTAAAGACACTATGTGGTTGAATATTTAAATATACATTTAAAATAATTATTATACATTTATATAATTATTTATTTTCAATAAATATAAAAATTTGTTTATTATTGTTATTATTATTATACAATTGTTGTTGTTGTTATTATTATTATTATTATTATTATTATTATTATTATTATTATTATTATACAATTATTATTATTATTTTACAATTATTATTATTAGTAGTAGTTGTAGTAGTATTATACAATTATTAATATTATTATTATTATTATTATTATTAATATACAATTATTATTAAGATTATTATTATTATACAAGTATTATTATTATTATTATTATTATACAAATATTATTATACAACTATTATTATTATTATTATACAAATATTATTATTATACAATTATTATTATTATTATCATACAATTATTATTATTATTATTATTATCATACAATTATTATTATTATTATTATTATTATTATCATCATACAATTATTATTATCATTATTATTATTATTATTATTATTATTATTATTATTATTATTATTATTATCATCATCATCATCATCATACCATTATTGTTATTATTATTATTATCATACAATTATTATTATTATTATTATTATTATTATTATTATACAGTTAATATTATTATTATTATTATTATTATCATCATACAATTAATATTATCATTATTATTATTATTATTATTATTATCATCATCATCATACCATTATTATTATTATTATTATTATCATACAATTATTATTATTATTATTATTATTATTATTATTATTATTATGATTATTATTATTATACAGTTATTATTATTATTATTATTATCATCATACAATTATTATTCTAAATAAATAACAAAAATCTATCCTAAATGTGACTGAAAAACAATGTAAAGACACAACTGGAGTAATATTCTTAGACTTTTGCATAAATATTAATTATGACAGAATACAAAAATATATGTTTTTATGTTGTCTTAGACCTGATTCATGGCCGAGAATTAAAGTTATGAAGTCTTAGTTGCCTTCTCATTATTCCTTCTTTCCGCTTCACAGCCATGCTTTGACAAAGTAACATTATCATCATATGATTTAGATTTGTCAACTTACATGTCGACGCATATCTGCATGCATGTAAACAACTGGGATCAGGAGCAGCGCGTGCTTCAATTTGTTTTCACCAGTGATGTTTTGTTTGCACATAAACTTGCGTGTGCAAAAGACGCCAAATGTGAATAGCTCTAACTTCTTTATTCTGGGATAACCACTCTAAATTAAAACACATGCAAAAAGTAAATCTTATCTCAAAGCTTTTACTGGGGCAGGGTTTTTTTTTGCATCGTCTCCCTATGCTGCCCCCAGCAAAATGACGCCGTGGCGAACACCCATACTGCCCGTACCTAAATCCCCCACTGAATATGTACATAAAACAAATGAATGAAAACTGCTAATCAGGTGAATGGGGCTGAGAATGTTATTGAAAAGACTTATCTAGGGTTTGTACAAACCTCCGTGGGTAAATAGACAGCTATCGAGAAAACCTGAACATACCACACTAATTAGCTGGCATTTTTCCCAAAACTGACTTACAATAGTGGAAGAAAGACATACTTTTTTTAAATTTATTGACATTAGATGGCCACATATTGCTAAAAGTTACCATGAAACACATAAAAAAATGAACATTTACTCTCTTTAAGATTCTTTTTCATTCATTCATGCAGCAGATCTCATCATGTCAAGTCTGTTGTTGAACCGGTCCATTGCAGGTATAATTGTCTTTAACTTATTTGCATATTTTCATGCACTGTTACATTTCTGAGGCTTTGTCAGTTTAGTTAACAATGTCGTTTGACTGCAATGTGTGGTTTAAAACTATTTGACAGAGCAATGACAGCTTTATCATTTAAAAAAACACTTCATTTTAAGATTTTCATATCGGGATGCTAATATGCTATTGCTAACATATCCTCTTTTTACTTTCAAACAAGCATACGCAATAAACAACAGCACCACAAACATTCTGTCTTTGACGTTAGCTTTATTATTGTAAATGCTCAAAGACAACCACCACATTTTTGACAGCATGACAGGAGCGCGATGTTTCTTTAACCGACATGAATCTGGTGTGCTTTACTTAACAAGGGACGTGGAAGAGGAAGAAACCACCTTTCCATCAATCACTTCTTCCACAACAGTGATCACTGCTGTTTTGGTGGTGCTGATGGAGCTGGAAGAGGAGCTGGAGCCCGATTTGCCAGAAATTATAAGGCTGTTTGGAGACAAGAAAACAACAACCAGTTAAACCTGTATTGCCCGGTTTGTACTATAGTATTTAAAGCTTAAAACCACAAACTTCCACAGAACCCCAAATCTGCCTACACTACTATTCAAGAGATTTGTTGAAGGCTAAGTTAAAGTGATAAGAAGTGACTGTAATGTTGTTTATGTTACAAATGTCTGTATATAAATCTATATGTGTTGTTTATGAGGATTATTGCTAACACTTTACAATCAGGTTGTATGAGTTAAAGTTGATGAATGTAAGTTTGACACCCAGTGGTTGAAGTAGGTATAGCACCCCCGGTTCAAAGCCAGATGAACGACACCAACAAAGGCTGATTTAAATTGTGTTGTCAATAAAAGCAACAGCACGTGATAGAAGGAATATTTTACATATTAAAATGAGTTTCTATCCTAACCAAGACCTGAAATTTATATTTTAGAAACGGCTTCTGTCTCCTGCAGCTGAACAACACGATAAATGGACAATGATCACCTCAGGTACACCTCATGTGCTTTATTCGGTGTTAAATGCTAATAATGTGAGTTTGAATGCCATTTTACATGACATTTATTGCCAAACTACTGAAAGCAGCAGCAGATAGTTCACCTCAGATCTTGAAAATAAATCAGTGATTCAGCATGTACAAATAATAATGTTAAAGAGATTTAATATGTATTAATTGGATTGTAAACCTTACCATTTCGTTGGAGTGCAGTGAGTGCACTATTTTGTGCGTCTGAATGCCTGTATTTATCATTTTTATGCATTTATCACCGCAAATCTCGTTATAAAGCATGTTGGTAGGACGTGGGGTTACAATGTAACCTGCTCACCTAATGTTTACATTTGTAATATTTATATTATTTGCTAATTCATAACCTCATGTGGAACTCTGAATCTATGTCTCATTTTGGAGGCTGTTACTGTCCACCGGAGGTCGCATTTTGATCACGGATGCATGCTTTAAGAGCCTTCATGAATGAATCACACCAAGGCAACCTGAGGTGCTGAAATATTATTGGCTAAACTGGCATTCGGCAGGTTAAATGAACCAAAACACAGACAAATATTCCAGCAGGAATATCTGACTTCAACACTCTTGTTTATCTGAAAAATACCAATATTATGGTGTTTTTATGCTTTAGAAGAGTCAAAAACTTACATACAGCATCTTTAATGTCAGATAATGTATTTACTAACATGAACAAACAACGGACAATACATCTATTACAGTGTTTATTCATCTTTGTTAATAGTAGTCAATGAAAATAATGTTCATGTTAATTCACCATGCATTACAATGTAAATGTACTCACTATTTACTCAGTTTTTTTCATGAGTTGAAACACAAAAGAAGATATTTCGGAGAAAGCTGTAACCAACTGACTTCCATTTGTTTTTCCTACTACGGAGGTCAAAGGTTATAGGTTTCAAGCTTTCTTCCAAATATCTTCTGGTGTGTTCAACAGAAGAAAGAAACTCATAGATTATGTAAATGATGACAGATTTGTCCATTTTGGGTGAACTATCTCTTTAACACGTGTAAATTGGGATTTTAATAATACATTTGTAAATGTTAAATAAATACTGCACAGGTATTGTTCATGATTAGTTCATGTTAGTAAGTACATTAACTAATGAAAAGTAGTGTGACCTCAATAATCAATTAAACTTAAGGCGAAAGAATGTGTTTCTCTCTCTGCATGTATACTTAGGCAGTGTTTCCCAACATTGTTCCTGAAGGCACACAAACAGCACACATTTTCAACCTCTTCCTAATCAAACACACCTGAATCAACTCATCAGAACATCCAAAACCTGACGTTAATGGCTCATATAATGGAGACATCCAAAATATGCACTGTTGGTGTGCCTCCAGGAACAGGGTTGGGAAAAAAACACTAAAGAGCAAAGCATGTAAACAACTACTTGTTTGATTTCTATACTTTTGCAGATCTGGGATTTACCTGCCGCTGGCTTCTGCATCCAGCAATCTCCTGTACTCTGCGATCTCCATCTCCAGTCTGGTCTTGATGTCCAGAAGCATCTGATACTCTTGCCCTTGGCGCTCCAGATCAGCACGGAGCTGCACAAGTTGACCCTCCATTCCACTCACCTACAAGCCCGAGGTATGAAGGCAGAACATTTAACCCCAATTCAGGTTATTTATGATTGATGGGTTGACTTAAGTAAGACTTCTGTAGGATTGTCTCACCTGTGCCTGGTAGCCAGAGAGCTGCATGGAGTAGCGATTCTGAGTATCATTCAATGTGCCCTCCATGGAGGATTTCTGGGTGGATATTGAGAAAAACATACGTAATCAATGAACAAAAGTGCACGTTTTCTATAACGTTTGACTTCCACTAATAATGTACCAGGTTTTATAAATTAAATATACAATGTAAAAATATAAATATGATAATTAACAGTTTCCGTATTTCGATTATTTACGGTTGTGAATTGCATTATGGGACCTTGATCGTTGCTCTGTCGACTTTTGATGTTGTAAATTCAACTCTACAGTTTAACAAAGTGACTTTTATTGACATTTTAGAAGCTTGTAATAATATAATGTTTAAGAAATAAGATAGAAAATGTACTGGCAGTTTATTATAAGGTTTTTTTTTATGGAGTAATACAGTATACAACACCAACCCAGATAATATATCACTTTAAACTATTAAAAATGTTAATAAAAGTCATTTTTTCAAACTTTTAAAGTTGTTGGAAGAAAGATCAAGGTCTCATATTGCAGTTCAAACGCATAAATAAAATAAAAAATAAATACAAGTATCACAAAATATGGAAAACTGCTAATTCACAGATATTTTTTGAACATTCTCTTTATATATTTTTTAGATCAGTACAAATTCTAACTTTTACATATTTATAATTTTTTCTTTTAAACAAGAAGTTGTAACATCATGTTAATATTAAATGTAAAAGAGAACAAAAAATACAGAAAAAATAGGGGGGATGAGGAAAAAGAAAAAAATAGGGGAGGATTTGAGGTGTTTCTACTAGGGTACTATCACTGCTCTCTTTTGAAAATACTCAATAAATGGATTCCATATTACATAGAAATTCTTAGTTTTATTTTTGAGGGAAAGTCTGAGCTTCTCAAGTTGTAGGCAGGACAGGACATTGTTATCAATGTGGAGCAGTGGGGAGGATCTTTTCATTTCCAATTCAGTAAAATCAATCTGCATGCCAAAAAGGTTATAAATCTAATCACTGTACTTTGATTTTTAGATAGTTCTGCCTCATCACTGACACCTAATATAGCTAAAATAGGCCCGGGGTATATTTGTTTTCCCACCACTTTTGATATTCACTCAAAATCTAATAATTAACAATTATAGGATGACTCCAAAACATGTGACTGAGTGATGCCGGAGTTTGACTGCATCTGTGGGTCTGCAGAGGGGAACATCACATTTCTAACATCACATTTCACACTATGCATTTATTCATTAATAAACAAGTCTGATTTGTCTTGTTTGACTCTGGCTACTTACTAACTTAGTAATGTTAGATTCAATTGTTCGCGCTCACAGTGCATTCACTTTTAATATAGTGTGGACATGAAAACATTGTTATTTAGGTAATATGTAAATGCTGAAATACCGTCTTTGGACATGTTCTGGTTGAGCAAATCATTTCTATTATACAATAGATCTCAATACTGCTTTTTGTTTTTCAATGCACTAACATTGCTTTAATACTCTGACCTGCATTGATGATTGATATTTTGTTATGGAATATTGCTTTGTTTGTAAATGAATGTATCTGTCTTACACTACACTGCAAAAAATTCTTACTTAGATGTTTTGTCCAAATGTCTAAAAAAATTGTCTTGTTTTAAGAAATAATATGCCAAAATTAAGTGAGTTTTTCCTTAAAACACCCATTGGTAGATAATTTTGGTTGTTTTAAGGAATAACACATGTAATTTTGGCATATTATTTCTTAAAACAAGACAGTATTTTGCAACTTGCTTCAAGAGTTTTTTTTTAGATATTTCAATTAAAAGGACAAAAAAATCGAAGTAAGATAAGCATTTTTTTGTAGCGTATTTGTTTCATCCGCCTTCCTAATCATTAATATAAATACCTCCCCCTTCCTCTTTAATGACATCTCTTCTGTGATTGGTGTTTAGGGAGGAACAACCTGTCATTCACATGAAATCCACCAATAGGAAACCCCCAAACATTCAATCAATTCAAAATAATGTCCCGCCCTTACATTATGTAGTGGGAGGATCCATTTCACTTGGATATACAGTTGAAATCAGAATTATTAAACCAATTATTGAAAATTTTTTCTTTTTTAAATATTTCCCGAATTATGTTTAACAGAGCAAGGACTTTTTCACAGTATGTCTGATAATATTTTTTCTTCTGGAGAAAGTCTTGTTTTATTTCAGCTAGAATAAAAGCAGTTTTTAGTTTTTTAAAAACCATTTTAAGGTCAAAATTAGCTCTTATAAGCTATTTTGTTTTGATAGTCTACAGAACAAACCATCGTTATACAATAACTTGCCTAATTACCCTAACCTGCCAAGGTAACCTAATTAACCTAGTTAAGCCTTTAAATGTCACTTTAAGCTGTATAGAAGTGTCTTGAAAAATATCTAGTAAAATATTATTTACTGTCATCATAACAAAGATAAAATAAGTCAGTTATTAGAGATGAGTTATTAAAACTATTATGTTTAGAAATGTGTTGAAAAAATCTTCTCTCCGTTAAATTGGGGAAAATATACAGGGGGGCTAATAATTCTGACTTTCATGTTATTATAGAGAGGGAAAGACCATCACAATTTTTAAGTTTAGATTTAAGCCCATTACACATTTCTTCTACACGCACACACTCACTCACCATGGCAAGGAGAGACTGAAGCTCAATCTCCAGTGACTGTACTGAGCTCTTGACTGAGTTGACCTCGGTTTTTGAAGTCTGCAGGGTCTCTGTGCTCGTTACAACCTCCTGTTTCAAAGTCTCAGACTGCAAAACAAAGTGTGTCAAAACAATTGTCTAGTTTGATGCATGTGCACTGAGATGTGTTACAAAAATGCTTTGAATTAACGAGGAAGTCTAGAACCAAATGCTAATACAAAGAAATGTCGATAACACATTGAATTAAACCTGACGTTTTAAAGTAGAAAAACTGAAATAGTATTTTCATGTAAACATACTACAATACTGTCATTTACAACTGTGGAAAATAGTTTTATAGCATTTTGTTAATCTACATATGACATTAAAAGGATTGCTCACCCAAAATTTTAATTGGTTCACTCACCAATTTCTTGTTTCAAACCTTTATAAGTTTCTTTAGGAGACCCATATCCATTGACTTTCATAGTATTTGTTTTTCCTACTTATTAATGGTGGATATCAGTGGTTACAAGTTTTCAACTTTCTTCAAAGTATCTTCTTTAGTGTTTAACAGAAGAAAGGAACTTTTGTTTTGGAACCACTTGGGAGTGAATAAACCTTCATTTTTGGGTGAACTATCCCTTAAAGTGTTGTGTTTATAGGGTCAAGCTGTGTATTGAACCAACCTTCTGCTGGAACCAGCCTTCAAGCTCTTTCTGGCTCTTGGATACAACAGTCTCGTAGTGCTCGCGTATGTCAGCTAAAACTTTGGTGAGGTCTTCCTGTGGTGCGGCATCAACCTCCACGTTGACCTGTCCACTCATGCGATCGCGTGAGGTCAAGAGGTCCTGAAAATACATCACATCTCTTTAAAAACACTTTCACATCATGACCTGTTTATTCTTGACCTCAAATGTCAAGGAATGAAGATTTGTAACCAAACAGTGACATCTAGAGCTTAAAGCTATAACGCTGACCTGACCTGACCTGACCTCCTGTCTAAATTGTTGAACTGCGCTATTTTTAAAATTGCTTTTTGGATTGTCAGAAGAATGTTTCAGTGAATGGTTATTAAATTAATACAGAAGTAGATTCAGATGTCTATATAACCTTTTTCTTCAATGAGGATTGGAAAGATTCTATGAGATTCATTAATAACAGGATATAACTTTTTGATATCATGCATTTTGAGTTTTTCTACTAGCCTGAAATGTTTTTTAATGATTTATTACCTCCTGGTGATTCGCCTTCATGTAGGCTAGCTCCTCAGTGAGGGCTTCGATCTGCAGATTGAGGTCTTTTTGGCCCATGTTGAGCTCACTGAGAACATTCTTCAACCCAGCGATGTCAGCTTCCACAGACTGACGCATGCTCAGCTCATTCTCATATCTGCAAAGCAAAAAAGAACAGGATAAAATATACAGCAGTCAATGTTTGAAGTGGAAGTCTTACATCAAAGTTGTCCTTAAACTAGTGAACACCACCCATTCTCCACTTAAGGTCCACTTCAAATGTTAAGTACTGAATATCTGTGTGTATTATTTAACCCATTTTACAACAGTTATGATTGCAGTTCTTTTACTTCAAAATTTCGCTTGTATTCAAAGTGTTACTTGTCATTTCTTTGGAATAGTTTGCTTAATTTATTATGAATTTCTCAGTTAAAATGGTTTCAAAATCAATTCCCAGTGTTCACTTTAAATCATCTTAATGTATAAATTATTTTAATGTTAAAAAGAATTACTTTGTTCTGAAGTCATCTGCAGCCAAGCTGGAATTGTCAATGCTGAGGTGAACAGTGTTATTCAGCTGTATGGCGGCCAAGATCTGAGAAGTAAAAATGATAATTTTTTTGCTTATTTTATGGTATGGTTGGATTATTCAAATGAGCAGTAACCTCAAATGATCTGCCTAATTAGACTTACTTTAGCCTGGAGGTCACTGATAACAGCCTCGAAGGCAGAGTAGTTACGAGCAGCACCAGTAGGAGAGATTTTGTTCTCCAGGAACTCCCGTATCTTCAACTCTAGCTCAGCATTGGCTTTCTCAAGGGAGCGCACCTTCTCCAGGTATGAAGCCAGACGGTCGTTGAGATTCTGCATGGCGAACTTCTCATTGCCAATGATGTTGTCATCTGCTCCTCCAGAGGCACCGAATCCACCACCGAATCCTCCTCCTGCTCCAGCACCAAATCCTCCACCAGCCCCAAACCCTGCACCAGCACCCCCTGCAGACCCAAATCCACCTCCAAAGCCGAAGCCACCTCCTGATCCTGCTGCGGACATGGAGCGGGATGCACTGGAGATGCGGATGCCTGCACCTCCTGCACCTCCATGCACACTGCCAGACCTCATGGCGCTGATGCGGCCACCTCCTCCACCTGAAGAAGAGAAGCGTGAGGAGCCCATGGAGGACCTGCTGGAAACGAAGCTTCCGCTGGAGAAGGTGGTAGCCATGTGGATGGTGGTTGGTGATCTTACTCTGCTCTGTCTGGAGAGTGAGTACAGTGCAGAAGCTCTGGGTTCTTTTATACGCTGGTGAAGCTGTCAAGGAAGGACCCGCTGACCTCAAAACTTGCTGACAGCAAGGAATTCTATCAGCTTAAATCACATAAAGTGAAAGGTGACGCTGAGATGTAAAATTGGTTGACTGATCATCCCCTCCAGGAAGTAAGATACACGGTAACATTCCCCCCTTCAAACCTTTCTCAGATGAGAATATCTCTGTACATGTTCAAACATTTTCTTGTTTTTAGTGCTGGATTTACTGTAGTAAACACTCTCACGCTCTAAAATCTTTGTATATTCAAGGTTGCACCCTTATTGGCATTGACTGCTCTATGAAGAACCTTTAACATCCTTGCAAACTTTGCACAAAACATTTCTTTTGTAGGGGAAAATCTTGTTTAGATTATTAAAATGTCCTTCACGAAAACCATGGTTCAAAAAACTCCACTGAATTTTCTTTTGTTTTGTTTTGGCATTATTGTCACCTAAAACACCTTTATTTCAGTTCAATTGTGCACTGTAAAACACCAAAAAGTTAAGGTAACTCGAACCATTTGAGTAAACCGATTGCTACAAACCCTTTAAGTTCAAAAACTAATCATATTGAGTACTGTGAACTTAATCCATTTGAGTAAATGAAGCAATTTGAGTACTGCAAAACCCAATATGTAAAGGCAACTCAAACCGTTTAAGGAAACTGATTGCTACAAACCATTTGAGTTAAAAACATATGAGTACTGTGAACTTACTCTATTTAATTTGAAGTAATGAGATATTTAATTAACTCATTACCCTCAACATTGAGTTCAAAACTTATTTCAAATGAGTAGTAAATTTTGAGTTAACTACAGTAGTAAATTTTGAGTTAACTACACTCGTTTTTAATTTGATAAAGTTGACTGTTGGGTTTTACAGTGTGTGTTTTTGTAACATTCCTAAAAAATAAAGGTTCTTTATTGAACTTGATGGTTTCTGTGAATATCTTGTGACATTTGTTGAATCCTTCCATTCCAAGAAATTCTTTAAAAACAGTTATTTATATTATAAAAATGTTCTTCGCACAATGAAAAACATAGTTCTTCAAAAAAATGTTGATAGAAAGATTCTTTGAGGAACCAAAATTGGTTCTTCTATAGCATCCCTGCAGGATGCCATAAAAAGAACCAATTTAGTTCCCTTAAGAACCATTCAGTGATCAATTCTTAAAATATTTTTTAAATAACATTTGTATACACCTTTTTCCCACATATGCAGTTGAAGTCATAATTATTATCCCCCTGAATTATTAGTCCCTCTGTTTATTCCAATTTCTGTTTAACGGAGATACGATTTTTTTTCAACACATTTCTAAACATAATAGTTTTTAAATCATTTATAACTGATTTATTTTATCTTTGCCATGATGACAGTAAATAATATTTGACTAGATGTTTTTCACGACACTTCTATACAGCTTAAAGTGACATTTAAAGGCTTAACTAGGTTAATTAGGTTAACTAGGCAGATTAGGGTAATTATAAAATTTATTGTATAATGATGGTTTGTTCTGTAGACTATTGAGAAAATATATAGCTTAAAGGGGCTAATAATATTGTCCTTAAAATGTGTTTAAAAAAATTAAAAACTACTTTAATTCTAGCCGAAATAAAACAAATAAAACTTTCTCCAGAAGAAAAAAGATTATCAGACATACTGTGAAAATGTCTTTGCTCTGTTAAACACACAGTAATTTGGGAAATATATAAATTAAAAAAAAAATCAAAGGAGAGCTAATAATTCTGACTTCAACTGTAAAGGTTCATGAATTATAGATGCCATTAAGAACTTATATTTTTAAAATCATAGGCCATTAACCGACTCATAGTATGCACTTTGTAAGTTTGTAATAAATGTAACTTGTTACTCCACAATAAAGCTCTGCAGAACACCAGCCCATCAAGCAAGTGCTGGATAAAGTTTAGTAACTAAAGATGGGGGAATGAACGAATGAAGATATGAATACAGAACATCCATTGAACTGCAAAAAGATAGGCCTATAATTAAACAAGACGCTATGATGTAAGCTGACCTCGTTGGAAACTCATGATTTGCCTTCAGTGACTTGTTGTGTAGCAATTTTACTATAAAGGTTGTTTGAAGCTCATGTTTGTGCATGTCCCTGTGTGTTTCTCACCAAGTTTAAGATGCGTTAAATTCCTCCCTTAGGCAGTGAAGCTGAGGTGTATTTTCATAAAAAGAAATTTATGATGCATTTTATTAGTTACTATTTGTCTTCAGTTTTTATACTGTTGGGTTAAGTTAAGATTTGCATCTGACCCCTCTTATATTCAGTTAACAGGTTTATTAATGTTCCATATTCCCTGTGCACTGTATTGTTTTGAAAATACTGTATAGTGTATAGTGCTTGAAAATGTTGCTTACTAGATGTAGTGATAGTCTATAATGGACTCTCACTTTTGCTCATCATCACACTCGAATGCTTGGTCGTTTACTCAACAAGCTACATTTGACTAATTCGTATACCTCAGCACTGAAAACGGTTTTGAAAAATGAAAATACTACAGTTCTGTTAAAACGTTTTTGTAAACACGAGTATCTCGTGTCACCCAAGTCGAAATTTTCTTCTCTGAAAGCTAGAAATGTCCTATTTAGGGGAAAATAAATGGAAATTTCAACTTGTCTAGTTCTTGGTTTTGCTGCGTCAATCGCGTGCTCGACCACAAGAGCGCGCGCGCGGCCGTCAGAAATGGCGCGGTTTTCTGAGGGAGAGTGGAGAGAGGCTGAGGTGATCACATTGCGCAGGGTTTGTAGGCAAATTATGAGAATATTTTAATATTAATGCCTTTATAATCTATCTTAAAAATGTATTTCTAGATTGATAGTAGCGCCCCGAGATAAGCTTGACTCGGTTTAGTTAAAATGCGTCTATAACATTAAATCCAGTGATTAGCCTATGTCAAAAATCCAGAAAGGCTTTACGTCGTAAGTGTAGCTAATAATTGTAGATGAATTTAGATTAAATCAAAATATAATATCTTAATCTAACTTTTCTTTCCATAATTATGGCTGTTATTTATCACTTATACAACAAAATTTGTGTTTGTGTAGCAAAACCTTTGATTCATAAACAAAATATCATGGCTTTCTTGTTATGTTGTTTGAATGTCTAATTACTGTATTAGTATTACTAATATATTACGAATATATAATGTATTACTAATATCCTATATATTTTCTTTAACATTTTCAAGTAAAACATGTTAGTTTATACTAGAATCAACCTTTGTTGATGCGCAGAGGGGCTCAAAATGCCAACATGTAATTCTCCTTTTTGTAATTTTTTATTAAGATTTTTAAATCACTAGCTGTCGACTTTGAGTTACATCACCCTTAAGGCCACAGGGCAAATAACTCTGCACATGTCAGAAGACTGACAACGAGGGCTTATAAAGCAGGCGTTGAATGAAATGTCAGTGGTATTTGAAGACACAAAGTTGTTTGTCAGGTTAAAAGTGAAAAGATAAGAACTTCACTGCAAAAAAGAGATTTTCTTAGTCTTTGTTTTTTTGTTTAACTTATCCCACTAGCAGATTATTTCACTTGTTTCAAGGAAAAACACACTTAATTTTGACTTTTGGAAAGAAAAATCTACTTGTCTAGAACATGCTTCTTAATTTAGAAGCAAGGCAAAAATATAAGTAAAACAATATTTTTGGAGTGTTATATTTGCTTTGCTTTCCGTATTATGAAGACATAAACCATAATATAATTTGCTCTATTTCAGACTTTCAGGTTTTTTATTCTAAATGATAAATGAATGTGGTCAAAACTTGTGAGTGTGAGCATGCTTGAGAGAGCTATATTTATTAATTTAGAGGTGTAGTTGTACTTTTTTGTAAATGGAAATAATTTTTAACTTTGTTATTTAATATATCGATGCATATCAACTTTTTATAATTAAAATGTTGTATATTACCACAGAGAATTAAGTTAAAATTTTACCAATTTTTTTTTCTAATCCTAATTGTCATACCTGAAAAAAAAATTCATGGACATGTATATATTTTTAACCTAAATGCCTAAATTTCCAAACATGTCATCACAACCGAACAGAAAAAACAGGACAAACACTATAAATTCACAGGTAGACCATTTTATTGGTTTTTCAGCACTCTTGAGGTGGACTGCTGTTGCTTATTGCTTTTGAGACACAACCTCGCTCGTAGATTGGGAGGATGAGCTGACCACTTTGCCGTCCACAACCTCTTCCACGATGGTTACCACTTTGCGTGTAGTGGAACTTGAGCTTGAGCTTGAGACACTGTAGAGGTAGAAACAAAGACTTTACAGAGATGCCAGACAGATATCTCCACTTACTCCAAATATGTTTGTTATAATAAATTCCTGATTGCATAATGACACTATAGTTTACTCTTACTGTTGGTTTGATCAGATTTGTGTTGTAGTTGTATCTCACCTAGTAGCCTCTCCATCCAGCAGTCTTCTGTACTCTGCAATCTCCATCTCCAGTCTGGTCTTGATGTCCAGAAGCATCTTGTATTCCTGGCTTTGACGCTCCAGATCAGCACGAAGCTGCATCAACTGCTGTTCCAGGCTGCTCACCTGGAACTGGTAGCCAGACAACATGGCGGCGTAGCGGGCTTGTGTGTCTGCCAGAGTGCCTTCCAATGACGCTTTCTTTGGGAAAAACATATTTATTAAGTTAACACATTGCCATCACACATTTAGAAGTATCCTCTCTGCTTGCTCACTTACCATGCTGAGTTGTGACTGTAGTTCGATTTCAAGACTTTGGAGTGTGCGCTTAACCTCTGTGATTTCAGAGCGGGATATTTGAAGGGTTTCTGTGCTCACAGCAACTTCCTTGGTGAGGGTTTCGGTCTGTGAAGGGCAAAACAGTCAAGTAAGTCTTTTGTTGGTTTGATACATCACTCTGCTTTCTTTAAAAACATCACAATTTTACCTTGGCCTGGAACCAAGCCTCAAGATCTTTGCGGTTCTTGGCAGCAACTGACTCGTAGTGTTCACGAATTTCAGCCATGATCTTTGTCAGGTCTTCCTGTGGTGCTGCGTCGACCTCTACGTTGACTTGTCCGGTCATCTGGGCACGCACTGCCAGGAGTTCCTGAAGTTGCAATAGCAAACCTCTGAGCATTTGCCTGACTCACATATCATAAGGAACTACTGAGTGTAAACCAAACACTGCTTTACCTCCTCGTGGTTCTTCTTGAGGAAGATCAGTTCTTCTCTCAGACCCTCGATCTGCATCTCCAGGTCAGATCTGGTCATTGTGAGCTCATCCAGCACCCTCCTCAAGCCAGCGATGTCTGCTTCCACAGACTGCCTCATGCTCAGCTCATTCTCATACCTGTACAAATAAAACTGATATAAGTGCAAGTGCTTTTTTATTGTGCAAGTCTTACAACAGTGGACTTACTTGACTCTGAAGTCATCGGCAGCCAGCTTGGCGTTGTCAATGCTGAGGTAGATGCCTCCATTTAAACCAGTAGCATGCTGGATCTATAGTGGCATAGAATGAATGCATTTTTAAAAATATGCAAATTTGATCTCATTTCCAGTTATTTTTGTGCATGTTCAGAATATATACTATGGGAACGAGGAATCATAGTTAATTCTTATTGATAATTGGTGAATTATTGTCTAAAGGTAGTTTATTGATTGACTTGGATAACATGTTGTGTCACATACAGTACCTTGACCTGGAGGTCATTGATTGTTGCATAGTAGGCACCGTAGTCCCGAGCAGAGGGAGCCGTCTTGCTGTCCAGGAACTGGCGGATTTTCAGCTCAAGATCTGCATTGGCCTTCTCCAGGGAGCGCACCTTCTCCAGGTAGGAGGCCAGACGGTCATTGAGGTTTTGCATGGTGGCTTTCTCATTTGCAGACACATCAATGGCATCAGTCAGGTTGAAGCCAGCACCATAGCCAGTGCTTCCAGAAGAGTAGGATCGAGAAAGAGAAGAACTGGAACTGGAGATGCGAACCCCGGATCCTCCTGCTCCTCCATACACACTACCGGCACGCATTCCTGTGACACGACCAGCTCCACCACCAGCGACAGAGGCACGAGAAGATCCTCCTGAGGACATGTAGGTGCGGGTGGATGAAGAAGACATCATTTTGATGGAGTCTTGCTGTCGTCGTCTGCTCTGCCTGGAGAAAGAGTGAGTGGATGAGTAAGGATAAGATGACCCTTGTCCCTTTTTTATGTGGACAAAAGAGGGAGGGACCGGATGGATTGCCTGAGGGGGTGGACCGTGAAACTATTGCCAAATTTCCAAAGGCTACAGGTGTGGCAGAAGACAGGTTAGTTTGGCATGTTAAAATTTGACTGGTTCATTGAGATTCTAAAGGAATTCTTTAAAGTTTATTCCATTAGAATGAAGTAATGGATTTCCTAAATTTTTTTCAGGAGTTTTTCAATCAATTTATTTCCCCTTTTATGGAACCTTTGATTTTTGCATTAGGAGTGTTCAGTTTATTGACGGTCATATCTTATCACTGTGATAAGAAAAATGGAATATTGCAGGGAAGTGGTCATGCAACCTCATTTTATATGCAGTCGGCTCGGCTATTGTAAGCACAAATAAAACGTTTTAGGACATTTTATGTAGGGCACATTTTTAGTGTATATTATTTTGTGGTGCGTTGGTGTTTATATTTATTTATTCTAGTTTTTATAAGTCAAATTTAAAATGGCTGGGTTAAGGTTTTAACTATTTTAAAACTATTTTAAAATATTCACTTTTTAAACATTATATTAACATTTTGTGATTAATGTTGTTTGACAATTTGTTCCAGCTTAATTTCTTGCAGTTTTCAGTAATAAATTTAAATTAAAAATCTTTTAGGTTTAACAAGTTTTTTTGTCCAAAGTCCTGTTTTTAAATTGTATATGCGATTTTATTATCTGAAATCAGAAAGCATCTATAAATTATCATTTGTCTGCATTAACAATTTTTTTTTTTACAGCTGCTGCATTTAAACAGTGTGGTTGTTGCCTAAACCCCATGTTGATGTCTCAAAAGGAGCCTGATTAAACAGCAAACAATTAAAAGCAGGTTTAGCTGGCTTGAAGTGGGTTTCAGATGAAGATAATAAGAATCAGGTTAGGTGAGACAAGGCAGTGAAAATTGGTGTTTTTTTAAAATGTTGAGTGATAATAACATAATACTATAGAAATAAACACTAATAATGGAAAATAAAGATGTCATTTTCTAATATTGCAGGTCTAATTCTTGTGTGATTACATATCGATTTTGCTCTTAGGTATAATTTAATTCTTAATTCATTGTTTTTGTATTTTATAGTTATGTTCTAGGTGCTTATTGCAACCTTACACCTTTTGACCAACAAGAGGCGATGTCCAGAACATTTGTGGGGCTCCACCTTGCATAAAAGAAGCAGAAACCTTACTATTTTCTGAATGCACAGTGCCTGGAGCAATGTTTTCCAACCCTGTTTCTGGAAGGGCAGTGTTGAATCAGGTTTGTTCATATATATACAAAGGTAGGAAAATATTTATTGTAGGTTCTGGGTGGGGTTATGTCCATTGCACCATAGGTGATGACCCTTCAACTTTTTAAGCCTGTGTCAATTCGGTGGTATTCCTGACATTCTTTTGAAACATGCTTAATATAATTTCGCGAAATCCATTCATTTTTTTTGTATCTTGACATTTATCAAGGATGGTCCATTTATTAGCTGATTTAGCTTTAGATTTAACTTTGTTGAAAGTAAACAAATTTGTTATATGATGATAGACTATTAAATTGTAATAATTGCAGGCCTCCGAATCTAATTAGGTCAACAGCATGCTAACAAAAACTTTAAATAAACACTCAAAAGGATTGCTGATCCTGCCTTTCATTTTGTGAGACACTTGTCATCAAATTCATTAAAATCTGTTTGTCAAATTCTATTAATTAATCTAATAATCAAATTTAAATCTGTTTGAAAAGTTTTGTCAGGCTAGGCCTACATTTTTTACAATTTTTTTAACATTCAGTTCTTTTGAATGGTATGAACCTTGTAGAGGTTTTTGCATGTCTAATGATAAAAAAAATAAATGAATCATGGACATGATTTAAAAAGGTAAAATGGTCCTGGAAAGAAATAGTCATGGTTTTATAGTTCAATTTTCGCTGTAAAAAATGACTGCATTTGGAACTGAATAATGATATTATATTGCTAATGTTTGGAAACTCTCACAAATAAAATAATACCAAATGCTTATTTTAAAACTTCAATTTTACGTTTAGCTTTTATTTTCTAGCGGTTTTAGACTGAAACTCTTAAAAAGAATTTTAAATCTTTATAATATAACAATAATATAATCTTAATTTGCCAGTTGTCATTATTAAAAGGAGGCCAAACCTAAGCCTGTGGTACAAAGTATTTAAGATTTACAACAGTTGTAAATTGTCCAAGTAAGGTAGTTGGAAATTTCGTTTGATGCCTGAGCTTTTAAAGAGGTACATTATAATAAATACGTTATACATGCATACATATATACATTATAACTATATCATAACTATAGATTATTAAATCCCAAAAAAATACAGAATACTACTGAACGAAAATACAGTAAACTCTTTCTTTTTGAAAAAGTAAAAATCAGACTTCCACATGAACAGCTCTAGGGGTAAATTATTTGACAGGATTTGAATAAATACAAAATCATTTATGAATTTGAAATATCACATGGCATCATGCAAGATTATTTTTAAATACAGGAGTATTTTGGCATACTATCTCTTGAAATTTGCAATAGTTCATAGTATGCGCGTCCAATCCAGAGCCCACAGGCCAAAGTTGGCCGATAGTAACCTTTAATTTGGCCCGCCATCCCATCTGAGATTGTCATTTCAAATCTAATGAAGCCTTTTGTTTGTTTATTGTTAGAAGCTAGCTGAAATAAAATTTTTCAATTAAATATAATAAATTAATCATATTTAGTTTAAATGTACATACTGTCAACTGACGGATAATGCAGAGACTTTGATGAGCAAATCAAGGCAAAGGCAAATTCTGTGTGACCAGTGTATTCAGCATTGAATTTCCACTGTTAATTGTTATGTTTTATTGCAATAAGCTGTCATTTTAAAAGTTGTACTGCATTAGTTACTACGATTTAAAGTAATGTTTTTTTTTTAATCTTATGAAATAAATTAGTAACTTTAATGTAATAAATACTGCTCAAAAAAATAAAGGGAACACTTGAAGTTACCTTGTGGTGTTTAAGTGTTCCCTTCATTTTTTGAGCGGTAATACTTGCTTTACCTTGATAAATAAGGTATATTTACCTTCAGGCCACATCTCATAATGATATTTGGTTTTTGGCCCTTTATATGAAAAGGTTTGGGCACCTCTGCTCTAATCCAATAAAAGAATTGAATTTTCTTTCAAATGATAAGAAGTGCCTTTACTGTATGAACAAAGTTGTATTAGGATTAAACTTAATTTTGCATGTATTATATGATATAGCTTATGAATTTCCCTTCTAGGTTTAACTTTAAAACAGCAAACCTGTTATTCATGTGATAAATTGAAAATCAGGAATGGACAGAGTTTGAACTGGGTAAAACTGGTTTGGATAGGGATACTTTAGATTATTTAATGATGCATCTTAATGAACAAAACAGGCATGAAATGCAATCTTTATTCAGTAATTGGCTGTCCTTATTTTAAGAAATCAATACCAATACTAGATGTTTTTTATGGCTGGGTGTTACTGGATTTGTTTCAAAGGATTTCTGCCTATTACTTCTATCTATGTTTGTGTCATCCAGTTTTTACAAATCATTTGTTTCTATTATGCTTCTAATTGACAAATTTATTCTGCTATTAATGGATGACTTTTCATATTTATTAAAATATGAGTTGCTTTTATACATGGTATAAATTGTTCCCCAAAACAAGACAAGCACAAGTATTCACAGTGAGACCAGTTTATTGGTTTTCTTTTCACACTGATTGAGAACTCTTTTACTCAAGATTTCTGTTCAGTGGTTTTAGTCTCGCTTGTGGCTTTGGAGGATGAGCTGACCACTTTTCCATCCACCACCTCTTCCACAATGGTTACCACTTTGCGTGTAGTGGAGGTTTTGCTTGAGCTTGTGGTAACACTGGAGAAGGAGACAGAGGAAGAATGTTACATTATGCTCACTTTTTATAATTAATATTTACCTTTTTTAGCTAAAGATTTTGTGTTGTAGTTGTGTCTCACCTAGTAGCCTCTCCATCCAGCAGTCTTCTGTACTCTGCAATCTCCATCTCCAGTCTGGTCTTGATGTCCAGAAGCATCTGGTACTCTTGACCTTGGCGCTCCAGATCAGCACGAAGCTGCATCAGTTGCTCTTCCAGGCTGCTCACCTGGAACTGGTAACCAGTCAACATGTTGGCATAGCGGGCCTGTGTGTCTGCTAGAGTGCCTTCCAATGATGCTTTCTGTTGGGGGAAAGTCAATATTATTAGTATAAACTATGCTGATGACAACAAAACACATTATTATTCACAGATTATTCTATTTATCTGTTGTTGCTCACCATGCTGAGTTGTGATTGTAGTTCGATTTGAAGACTCTGGAGTGTGCGCTTAACCTCTGTGATTTCAGAGCGGGATGTTTGGAGAGTTTCTGTGCTCACAGCAACTTCCTTGTTGAGGGATTCACTCTGTGAGAGAAAATGCAACAGAAAAGCAGCCAGATGAGTCTTTGGTTGGTTTTGATTCTAATCTTGCTTTACAAATTTAACATGTTAAATATTTTACCTTGGCCTGGAACCAACCCTCAAGATCTTTCAGGTTCTTGGCAGAAACTGCCTCGTAGTGTTCACGGATATCAGCCATGATCTTTGTTAAGTCTTCTTGTGGTGCTGCATCGACCTCTACATTGACTTGTCCGCTCATATGGGTACGTGCTGCCAAGAGTTCCTGTAGAGGCAAAGACAAACCCCTGAGCATTTGCTATACTAACATACTGACAGAAACTATTAAATGTGAACTATTCCTCAATTTACCTCCTCGTGGTTCTTCTTAAGGAAGATCAGTTCTTCTTTCAGTCCCTCGATCTGCATCTCCAGGTCAGATCTGGTCATTGTGAGATCATCCAGCACCTTCCTCAAGCCAGCGATGTCTGCTTCCACAGACTGCCTCATGCTCAGCTCATTCTCATACCTGTACAGAAATAAAACGGTATAAAAGTTTTCGATCTATTATAGATTGTGCAAGTGCTTTTTAATTATGCAAGTCTTACAACAGTGGACTTACTTGACTCTGAAGTCATCTGCAGCCAGCTTGGCATTGTCAATGCTGAGGTAGATGCCTCCATTTACACCAGTAGCATGCTGGATCTTTAGGGATGCAATATGAATAGGCATAAATGATCAATTTTAGACCACTCTTAAGGGAGAACTTGACAAATGCAATGCTTTTCTTAAATAGTTTGAAGCATCAAACCTTCATAAAAAGATATTTGAATTTGTTAGTTTGGAAATTCAGTGATTAAATTGATCAACACATTTAAAAGTTGTAACGTACCTTGGCCTGGAGGTCACTGATTGTTGCATAGTAGGCACTGTAGTCACGAGCATTAGGCTTGGCCTTGCTGTCCAGGAACTGGCGGATCTTCAGCTCAAGATCTGCATTGGCCTTCTCCAGGGAGCGCACCTTCTCCAGGTAGGAGGCCAGACGGTCATTGAGGTTTTGCATGGTGGCTTTCTCATTTGTAGACACATCAATGGCATCAGACAGGTTGAAGCCAGCGCCAGCACCACCACCAAATCCTGCGCCGCCACCAGCAGAGAAGGATTGAGAAGCAGACGAACTGGACATGCGAACACCGGATCCTCCTGCTCCTCCGTGCACACTACCAGCACGCATTCCTGTGACACGACCAGCTCCACCACCAGCGACAGAAAAGCGAGAAGATCCTCCTGAGGACATACGGATGGATGAAGAAGACATCATTTTGAAGGAGTCTTGCTGTCGTCGTCTGCTCTGCCTGGAGAAGGAGTGAGCGGATAAGTGAGGAGAAGAGGACCCTCGTACCTTTTATGTGGGCTAAATAGAGGAGGGGCTCTAACCAGAGCCTGAGGCTGTGGAGAGAGAAACCTCCCAATTCCCAAAGGCAGCAGGCATAACTGGATGTTTGAATAGTATTTTAGCTTGCAGGGTGGGGTTATGTCCATTTCAACACAGGTAATGAGCCCTTAGGTTTTGACCCTTCAACCTTTTTCTGCCTGTGTCAATTTGGTGGTATTCCTGACATACTTTTAAGGCATTCTTTTGGATATATGTCATCCTGTTTCTGAATATCCATTCATTATTGTGCATCTTGATATTTTAAAGGATTGTCCATTAATTACCTGATTTAAATTGGTGAAGATTGCTGAATTTTTTTAATATATCAGATATGTTATGTAACGATAGACTGTATAAAACTAATAATTGCAGCCCTCAGAATCTAATTAGAGCAAAAGCATGGTCACAAAGATTTTATATAAACATTATTAAAAACGTTAAACGTTATTAAACTCAAATGGATTGCTGAGATACTCTCTTTTACCCCATGAGATAGTTGTTATCAATTTCATTACTTGAAATGTTAACAAAAAACTATTCTGATAGTTTTTTCAGGCTAGACCTAAAAGAAGTTTACTTAATCCTAAAAAAAAATTCCAAAAATTACAGCATTTTGAAAATAAGTAATTTTATATTGGAAATGTTTGGATTATTCATTCATTCATTCATTTTTCTTTAGTTTAGTCTTTATTTCATAGGTCAGAGGTTATTATGGCATGTTTTACGCAACAGATGCCCTTCCAGCCGCAATCCAGCTTGCGAAACACTCATACACTCTCATTCACACACACACACACACACACTCATACACTATGTCAAATTCAGTTTATTCAATTCACCTATACCATATGTCTTTGGACTGTGGGGGAAACAAACCACCTGGCAAAAACCCATGTGAACATGGGAGAACAGGCAAACTCCACACAGAAATGCCAACTGGCCCAGCCTGGACTTAAACCAGCAACCTTCTTGCTGTGAGGCGACAGTGCTAACAACTGAGTAACTGTGCCCCTATGTTGGGAACATCCCACAAATAAAATCTTAGTGAAAACTTATATATATATATATATATATATATATATATATATATATATATATATATATATATATATATATATATTTAGCTTTTTCCCATTTAGCTTTAATCCGCCAAGGGTCATTATAAATAGCAGGTCTGACCTAAGCCTATTGTACAAAGTATTAAACATTTACTACTACAGTTATTTGTCCAAGTAAGAAAGTCAAATTTAATTTTGATGTCTGAGCTTAAAAAGTGGTTAATAGTCTATTTACATACAGGGTGATTCAAAAATAATATCACATCTTTGAAAATTGAGAACTCTGCAAAGAAGAAAAGGAGAGCTGCTAAGCTCGTTCTGTCGTCGATTTAAGGAAGCTCCGAAGTTTCATTTGGTTGCCTATTTGAACGAAACGTACCCAAAGCAATGGATTGGCCGACACTGGCCTCCAAAAAGCCCTGACCTCAGCCCCTGTGATTTTTTTATGGGGGTACATTAAAGATAGGGTGTTTCGACCACCTCTACCAGCTAACATTAAGGGACTAAATGAAAGAATAACTGCAGCTATCCAAACTGTTACGCCCGAGATGCTATAGATAGTGTGGAACGAGTTTGAGTATTGGGTTGATGTCACTCGAGTGTTTGGAGAGAGTCATGTTGAACATCTATGAACTTGTTTTCTGCTGGAAAAAAAAACTTTAAGTACTCTTCACATTGATTAATTTCACAAGGTTTCATCATATTTCTTTGATTATATACAGATTTTCAAAGTTGTGGTATTCTTTTTGAATCACTCTGTATTATAACTACATCATAAATACAGATTAGTACTATAAAAGGCCAAAAAATAGAGAATATAAAAAAAATAAATATTGTTGAACTAAAATACACTAAATTCTTTCTTAGAAAAAGCTCTAGGGCTAAACTTTAACAGGATATGTATAAATACAAAATCATTTGTACATTTGAAATATCACATAGCATCATGCTAGAGTATTTTTAAGCAAATGTATCATGCAGGAGTATTACAGCATACATAATATCTTGACTAAGTGCCTAATCAAAGAGAAGAACAGAATTTTCTTTCAAACTATAAGAAGTTGAAGTAGGATTATTGGTAAACTTAATTTTGCATGTATTATATGGTATAGCTTATGAATTTCACCTCTAGGTTTAACGTCAAAATAGCAAAACTGTTATTTGTGTGATAAATTAAAAATCAGAAATGGACAGAGTTTGAACTGGGTAAAACTGGTTTTGATAGGGATACTTCAGATTATTTAATAATGCATCTTAATGAACAAAATATGCATGAAATATTACATTCTAGGCATAAATTTACATTCTATGTAATTGTGTCTTTTTGTAATTGGCTGTCTTATGCTTTATTGTAAGGAACAATTCCAATACTAGATGTTTTTAATGGCTGTGAGTTATTGGCTTTGTTTTAAAAGATTTCTGCCTATTACTTGTGTGTGTTTTATCTTCCTGTTTCTGACAAATTAGTTTAATTATGCTTGTAATTGACAACATTTAATGGACATTGGACATGGATATTAATGGACGACTTTTTGCTATTATGCATGATATAAATGATGCATGAATTCCCCAAAACAAGACAAGCACAAGTATTCACAGTGAGACCAGTTTATTGGTTTTCTTATCACACTGATTGAGAACTCTTTTGCTCAAGATTTCACTTCAGTGGTTTTAGTCTCGCTTGTGGCTTTGGAGGATGAGCTGACCACTTTTCCATCCACCACCTCTTCCACAATGGTTACCACTTTGCGTGTAGTGGAGGTTTTGCTTGAGCTTGTGGTAACACTGGAGAAGTAGACAGAGGAAGAATGTTACATTATGCTCACTTTTTATAATTAATATTTACATTTTTAGCTAAAGATTTTGTGTTGTAGTTGTGTCTCACCTAGTAGCCTCTCCATCCAGCAGTCTTCTGTACTCCTCAATCTCCATCTCCAGTCTGGTCTTGATGTCCAGAAGCATCTGGTACTCTTGACCTTGGCGCTCCAGATCAGCACGAAGCTGCATCAGTTGCTCTTCCAGGCTGCTCACCTGGAACTGGTAACCAGTCAACATGTTGGCGTATCGGGCCTGTGTGTCTGCTAGAGTGCCTTCCAATGATGCTTTCTGTTGGGGGAAAGTCATTATTATTAATATAAACTATGCTGATGACAACAAAATGCACAAATCACAGATTCCTCTATCTGTTGTTGCTGACCATGCTGAGTTGTGACTGTAGTTCGATTTGAAGACTCTGGAGTGTGCGCTTAACCTCTGTGATTTCAGAGCGGGATGTTTGGAGAGTTTCTGTGCTCACAGCAACTTCCTTGTTGAGGGATTCACTCTGTGAGAGAAAATGCAACAGAAAAGCAGCCAGATGAGTCTTTGGTTGGTTTTGATTCTAATCTTGCTTTACAAATTTAACATGTTAAATGTTTTACCTTGGCCTGGAACCAACCCTCAAGATCTTTACGGTTCTTGGCAGAAACTGCCTCGTAGTGTTCACGGATATCAGCCATGATCTTTGTTAAGTCTTCCTGTGGTGCTGCATCGACCTCTACATTGACTTGTCCGCTCATCTGGGTACGTGCTGCCAAGAGTTCCTGTAGAGGCAAAGACAACCCCCTGAGCATTTGCTTGACTAACATACTGACAGAAACTATTAAATGTGAACTATTCATCAATTTACCTCCTCGTGGTTCTTCTTGAGGAAGATCAGTTCTTCTTTCAGTCCCTCGATCTGCATCTCCAGGTCAGATCTGGTCATTGTGAGCTCATCCAGCACCTTCCTCAAGCCAGCGATGTCTGCTTCCACAGACTGCCTCATGCTCAGCTCATTCTCATACCTGCACAGAAATAAAACCGATATAAATGTTTTCGATCTATTATAGATTTTGCAAGTGCTTTTTAATTATGCAAGTCTTACAACAGTGGACTTACTTGACTCTGAAGTCATCTGCAGCCAGCTTGGCATTGTCAATGCTGAGGTAGATGCCTCCATTTACACCAGTAGCATGCTGGATCTTTAGGGATGCAATATGAATAGGCATAAAAGATTAATTTTAGACCACTCTTAAGGGAGAACTTGACAAATGCAATGCTTTTCTTAAATAGTTTGAAGCATCAAACCTTCATAAAAAGATATTTGAATTTGTTAGTTTGGAAATTCAGTGATTAAATTGATCAACACATTTAAAAGTTGTAACGTACCTTGGCCTGGAGGTCACTGATTGTTGCATAGTAGGCACTGTAGTCACGAGCATTAGGCGTGGCCTTGCTGTCCAGGAACTGGCGGATCTTCAGCTCAAGATCTGCATTGGCCTTCTCCAGGGAGCGCACCTTCTCCAGGTAGGAGGCCAGACGGTCATTGAGGTTTTGCATGGTGGCTTTCTCATTTGTAGACACATCAATGGCATCAGACAGGTTGAAGCCAGCGGCAGCACCACCACCAAATCCTGCGCCGCCACCAGCAGAGAAGGATCGAGAAGCAGACGAACTGGAGATGCGAACACCGGATCCTCCTGCTCCTCCGTGCACACTACCAGCACGCATTCCTGTGACGCGACCAGCTCCACCACCAGCGACAGAGAAGCGAGAAGATCCTCCTGAGGACATACGGATGGATGAAGAAGACATCATTTTGAAGGAGTCTTGCTGTCGTCGTCTGCTCTGCCTGGAGAAGGAGTGAGCGGATGAGTGAGGAGAAGAGGACCCTCGTACCTTTTATGTGGGCTAAATAGAGGAGGGGCTCTAACCAGAGCCTGAGGCTGTGGAGAGAGAAACCTCCCAATTCCCAAAGGCAGCAGGCGTAACTGGATGTTTGAATAGTATTTTAGCTTGCTGGGTGGGGTTATGTCCATTTCAACACAGGTGATGAGCCCTTAGGTTTTGACCCTTCAACCTTTTTCTGCCTGTGTCAATTTGGTGGTATTCCTGACATACTTTTAAGGCATTCTTTTGGATATATGTCATCCTGTTTCTGAATATCCATTCATTATTGTGCATCTTGATATTTTCAAGGATTGTCCATTAATTACCTGATTTAAATTTACATTTACATTTACATTTAGTCATTTAGCAGACGCTTTTATCCAAAGCGACTTACAAATAAGGACAAGGAAGCAATTTAGACAACTATAAGAGCAGCAGTGAACAAGTGCTATAGACAAGTTTCAGGTGTGTAAAGTCTAAGAAGCAAAGCATTAGAAATTATTATTATTTTTTTTTTTTTGAGAGAGAGAGAGAGAGAGGGCACAGTTAGTGGTATAGCCAGAGAGGCAGTTGCAGATTAGGAAGGAAAGTGGAGACTAAACAGTTGCGTTTTTAGTCGTTTCTTGAAGACAGCAAGTGACTCTGCTGTTCTGATGTAGTTAGGGAGTTCATTCCACCAACTGGGCAGATTGAATGTGAGAGTTCGGGAAAGTGATTTCTTCCCTCTTTGGGATGGAACAATGAGGCGACGTTCATTCACAGAACGCAAGTTTCTGGAGGGCACATATATCTGCAGAAGTGAGAGCAGATACGAAGGAGCACAGCTAGAGGTCACTTTGTAAGCAAACATCAGAGCTTTGAATTTGATGCGGGCAGCAACTGGCAGCCAGTGCAAACGGGTGAGTAGCGGAGTGACATGTGCTCTTTTGGGTTCATCAAAGACCACTCGTGCTGCTGCGTTCTGAAGCAGCTGAAGAGGTTTGATAGAACTAGCTGGTAGCCCGGCTAGCAGAGAGTTGCAATAGTCCAGTTTGGAGAGGACAAGAGCTTGAACAATGAGTTGGGCTGTATGTTCAGATAGGAAGGGTCGGACCTTTCTGATGTTGTAGAGTGCGAATCTGCAAGATCGAGCAGTTCTAGAAATGTGGTCAGAGAAGTTTAGTTGGTCATCAATTGTTACTCCAAGGCTTTTTACCATTTTGGATGCAGTGATGGTTGCTCCATCCATCTGGATTGAAAAGTTATGGTGAAGAGTCGGGTTGGCAGAAACTTCAAGCATTTCCGTTTTCGTGAGGTTAAGCTGAAGTTGATGATCTTTCATCCAGTGTGAAATGTCTGACAGGCAGGCTGAAATGCGAGCTGGAACCGAGGGATCATCAGGGTGAAAAGAGAGGTATAGCTGGGTGTCATCAGCATAGCAGTGGTAGGAAAAACCATGTTTCTGGATGACTGTTCCTAAAGATGTCATGTAGATAGAGAAGAGAAGTGGCCCAAGAACAGAGCCCTGAGGTACCCCAGTGTTTAGATGCTGTAGGTTGGACACCTCTCCCCTCCACGACACCCTGAATGACCTGTCCGAGAGGTAGGAACTGAACCATTGAATAACAGTGCCTGCGACGCCCAGTGACTCAAGCGTAGATAGCAGGATCGGTAAATTGGTGAAGATTGCTGAATTTTTTAAATATATCAGATATGTTATGTAACGATAGACTGTATAAAACTAATAATTGCAGCCCTCAGAATCTAATTAGAGCAAAAGCATGGTCACAAAGACTTTATATAAACAGTTTTTTTTAAACTCAAATGGATTGCTGAGATACTCCTTTTTACCCCATGAGATTTTTCAGAGAGATAGAGATAGTTTTTTCAGGCTAGACCTAAAAGAAGTTTACTTAATCCTAAAAAAAATTCCAAAAATTACAGCATTTTGAAAAGAAGTAATTTTATATTGGAAATGTTTGGATTATTCATTCATTCATTCATTTTTCTTTAGTTTAGTCTTTATTTCAGAGGTCAGAGGTTATTATGGCATGTTTTACGCAACAGATGCCCTTCCAGCCGCAATCCAGCTTGCGAAACACTCATACACTCTCATTCACACACACACACACACACTCATACACTACGTCAAATTTAGTTTATTCAATTTACCTATACCATATGTCTTTGGACTGTGGGGGAAACAAACCACCTGGCAAAAACCCATGTGAACATGGGAGAACAGGCAAACTCCACACAGAAATGCCAACTGGCCCAGCCTGGACTTAAACCAGCAGCCTTCTTGCTGTGAGGCGACAGTGCTAACCACTGAGTAACTGTGCCCCCATGTTGGGAACATCCCACAAATAAAATCTTAGTGAAAACCTATATATATATATATATATATATATATATATATATATATATATATATATATATATATATATATAGCTTTTTCCCATTTAATTTTAATCCGCCAAGGGTCATTATAAATAGCAGGTCAGAACTAAGCCTATTGTACAAAGTATTAAACATTTACTACTACAGTTATTTCTGTAAGTAAGAAAGTCAGAAATTTTATTTTGATGTCTGAGCTTAAAAAGTGGTTAATAGTCTATTTACATACAGGGTGATTCAAAAATAATATCACAACTTTGAAAATTGAGAACTCTGCAAAGAAGAAAAGGAGAGCTGCTAAGCTCTTTCTGTCATCGATTTAAGGAAGCTCTGAAGTTTCATTTGGTTGCCTATTTGAACGAAAGGTACCCAAAGCAATGGATTGGCCGACTCTGGCCTCCAAAAAGCCCTGACCTCAGACCCTGTGATTTTTTTATGGGGGTACATTAAAGATAGGGTGTTTCGACCACCTCTACCAGCTAACATTAAGGGACTAAATGAAAGAATAACTGCAGCTATCCAAACTGTTACGCCCGAGATGCTACAGATAGTGTGGAACGAGTTTGAGTATTGGGTTGATGTCACTCGAGTGTTTGGAGAGAGTCATGTTGAACATCTATGAACTTGTTTTCTGCTGGAAAAAAAACTTTAAGTACTCTTCACATTGATTAATTTCCCAAGGTTTCATCATGTTTCTTTGATTATATACAGATTTTCAATATTGTGGTATTCTTTTTGAATCACTCTGTATTATAACTACATCATAAATACAGATTAGTACTATAAAAGGCCAAAAAATAGAGAATATAAAAAAAATAAATATTGTTGAACTAAAATACACTAAATTCTTTCTTAGAAAAAGCTCTAGGGCTAAACTTTAACAGGATATGTATAAATATAAAATCATTTGTACATTGAAAATATCACATAGCATCATGCTGGAGTATTTTTAAGCAAATGTATCATGCAGGAGTATTACAGCATACATAATATCTCGACTAAGTGCCTAATCAAAGAGAAGAACAGAATTTTCTTTCAAATTATAAGAAGTTGAAGTAGGATTATTGGTAAACTTAATTTTGCCTGTATTATATGATATCCCTACTGAAAAAACCAGCTTAAACCAGCCTAGGCTGGTTGCCTGGTTTTAGCTGGTCGACCAGCCTGGTTTTAGAGGGGTTTTGGCCAGTTCCAGGTTGGTTTCCAGCTATTTCCAGCCTGGTCTTAGCTGGTCAGGCTGGAAAATGACCAGCTAAAACCAGCTTGACCAACCAAAACCAGCTCTGTCCAGCTTAAACCAGGCTAGTCAACCTGGTTTTAGTTGGATTTAGCTGGTCCTTTTCCAGCCTGACCAGCTAAGACCAGGCTGGAAATAGCTGGAAACCAGCCTGGAAATGGCCAAAACCCCTCTAAAACCAGGCTGGTCAACCAGCTAAAATCAGCCAACCAGCCTAGGCTGGTTTAAGCTGGATTTTTCAGCAGGGATAGCTTATGAATTTCACCTCTAGGTTAACGTCAAAACAGCAAAACTGTTATTTGTGTGATAAATTGAATATCAGAAATGGACAGAGTTTGAACTGGGTAAAACTGGTTTTGATAAGGATTCTTCAGATTGTTTAATAATGCATCTTAATGAACAAAATATGCATGAAATATTACATTCTAGGCATAAACTTACATTCTATGTAATTGTGTCTTTTTGTAATTGGCTGTCTTATGCTTTATTTTAAGGAACAATTCCAATACTAGATGTTTTTAATGGCTGTGAGTTATTGGCTTTGTTTTAAAAGATTTCTGCCTATTACTTGTGTGTGTTTTATCTTCCTGTTTCTGACAAATTAGTTTAATTATGCTTGTAATTGACAACATTTATTCTGATATTAATGGACGACTTTTTGCTATTATGCATGATATAAATGATGCATGAATTCCCCAAAACAAGACAAGCACAAGTATTCACAGTGAGACCAGTTTATTGGTTTTCTTATCACACTGATTGAGAACTCTTTTGCTCAAGATTTCTCTTAAGTGGTTTTAGTCTAGCTTGTGGCCTTGGAGGATGAGCTGACCACTTTTCCATCCACCACCTCTTCCACAATGGTTACCACTTTGCGTGTAGTGGAGGTTTTGCTTGAGCTTGTGGTAACACTGGAGAAGTAGACAGAGGAAGAATGTTACATTATGCTCACTTTTTATAATTAATATTTACATTTTTAGCTAAAGATTTTGTGTTGTAGTTGTGTCTCACCTAGTAGCCTCTCCATCCAGCAGTCTTCTGTACTCTGCAATCTCCATCTCCAGTCTGGTCTTGATGTCCAGAAGCATCTGGTACTCTTGTCTTTGACGCTCCAGATCAGCACGAAGCTGCATCAGTTGCTCTTCCAGGCTGCTCACCTGGAACTGGTAACCAGTCAACATGTTTGCGTAGCGGGCCTGTGTGTCTGCTAGAGTGCCTTCCAATGATGCTTTCTGTTGGGAGAAAGTCATTATTATTAATATAAACTATGCTGATGACAACAAAACGCACAAATCACAGATTCCTCTATCTGTTGTTGCTTACCATGCTGAGTTGTGACTGTAGTTCGATTTGAAGACTCTGGAGTGTGCGCTTAACCTCTGTGATTTCAGAGCGGGATGTTTGGAGAGTTTCTGTGCTCACAGCAACTTCCTTGTTGAGGGATTCACTCTGTGAGAGAAAATGCAACAGAAAAGCGGCCAGATGAGTCTTTGGTTGGTTTTGATTCTAATCTTGCTTTACAAATTTAACATGTTAAATATTTTACCTTGGCCTGGAACCAACCCTCAATATCTTTCCGGTTCTTGGCAGAAACTGCCTCGTAGTGCTCGCGGATTTCAGCCATGATCTTTGTTAAGTCTTCCTGTGGTGCTGCATCGACCTCAACGTTTACTTGTCCGCTCATATGGGTACGTGCTGCCAAGAGTTCCTGTAGAGGCAAAGACAAACCCCTGAGCATTTGCTTGACTAACATACTGAAAGAAACTATTAAATGTGAACTATTCATCAATTTACCTCCTCATGGTTCTTCTTGAGGAAGACCAGTTCTTCTTTCAGTCCCTCAATCTGCATCTCCAGGTCAGATCTGATCATTGTGAGATCATCCAGCACCTTCCTCAAGCCAATGATGTCTGCTTCCACAGACTGCCTCATGCTCAGCTCATTCTCATACCTGTACAGAAATAAAACCGATATAAATGTTTTCGATCTATTATAGATTTTGCAAGTGCTTTTTAATTATGCAAGTCTTACAACAGTGGACTTACTTGACCCTGAAGTCATCTGCAGCCAGCTTGGCATTGTCATTGCTGAGTAAGATGCCTCCATTTACACCAGTAGCATGCTGGATCTTTAGGGATGCAATATGAATATGCATAAATGATCAATTTTAGACCACTCTTAAGGCAGAACTTGACAAATGCAATGCTTTTCTTAAATAGTTTGAAGCATCAAACCTTCATAAAAAGATATTTGAATTTGTTAGTTTAGAAATTTAGTGATAAAATTGATCAACACATTTAAAAGTTGTAACGTACCTTGGCCTGGAGGTCACTGATTGTTGCATAGTAGGCACTGTAGTCACGAGTATTAGGCGTGGCCTTGCTCTCCAGGAACTGGCGGATCTTCAGCTCAAGATCTGCATTGGCCTTCTCCAGGGAGCGCACCTTCTCCAGGTAGGAGGCCAGACGGTCATTGAGGTTTTGCATGGTGGCTTTCTCATTTGTAGACACATCAATGGCATCAGACAGGTTGAAGCCAGCACCACCATCAAATCCTGCGCCGCCGCCAGCAGAGTAGGATCGGGAAGCAGAAGAACTGGAGATGCGAACACCGAATCCTCCTGCTCCTCCGTGCACACTACCAGCACGCATTCCTGTGACACGACCAGCTCCACCACCAGCGACAGAGAAGCGAGAAGATCCTCCTGAGGACATACGGATGGATGAAGAAGACATCATTTTGAAGGAGTCTTGCTGTCGTCGTCTGCTCTGCCTGGAGAAGGAGTGAGCGGATGAGTTTAAAGAAGGTGATTGTTGTCCCTTTTATTTGGACTAAATATGGGAGGGATTATAATCAGAGCCTGAGGCTGTGGAGAGTGAAACCTTCCGATTCCCCAAGGCAGAAGGTGTGATTGGATGTTTGAATGGTATGTTATCATTTTGAGTTTCACATTTCTGTAGAAATAAGTCAGGGGGGGTATGCAGTTTCACCTGTCAGGCCTTATCACTCTTCACACTACTCAATTGCATTGTCTGTATTTTTGTCTCTGGAAAATATGTTGTTACTTGTTGGCACTGATGTTGGGACACATACATCGACATGCTTGGTAACATTTTACAACAATATCTCATTAATTGAAGAGTATTAATGCGTTAATTAACATTGTTAGTTTGTTATAGTATTTATTAAGCTATTTTGTTAGTTCATGAACACTTAGGTCCAGTTAGGGTAACCTATCGAAACCTTTTCAAGCCTATTGAAACCTTGTAGTTAACTGGACTACCTAAGCAACCCTGTGTTACACTGGATTGTTATCTCCCAAAATGTGCCTCAGGCAAGATAAACCTGTTTTATTAGTTGGATGTGGCTTGTCGTCTTAACTGTAAATCTCCAGATTTCTAAAAATTTGGTCACACCTTAAAGTAGATGGCCTTAAGTAGGCTACTACAAAGTAAAATACCCAAAAGGTTATGTATGTTCTGTGTAACTAAATGTTGGTTTGTGGTTAGAGGTTTGAATTAGGATGTGGTGTAAGGATTTGGGTTATGGCTAGGGGTGAAGTTTGCAGTGTAACTATAAATGTGCTTGCGGATTTCAGCCATGATCTTTGTTAAGTCTTCCTGTGGTGCTGCGTCGACCTCTACGTTTACTTGTCCGCTCATCTGGGTACGTGCTGCCAAGAGTTCCTGTAGAGGCAAAGACAAACCCCTGAGCATTTGCTTGACTAACATACTGAAAGAAACTATTAAATGTGAACTATTCATCAATTTACCTCCTCGTGGATGTCAATACAAATACTATAAATTTGTATACTATAAATATACAATTCGCCAAGTTTCATCTATATATTGCACAATAAAAGTGTACAAAACTATTAACTCTCAGGCGTAACTTGTACAGAGCATCTTTCATGCAAAGCCATATTTCTTCATGAGGTAGGACAAAGTTTGGTGACACTTTATTTTGATGGTCCATTTGAGTATTAGTAGACTGTCTGCTTAATATCTGCTGATACTGCTCCTTCAACAGACGTTAAACTGACTATAAGAAACGTTGCAAGTTCATGTCAACTTACACTAACCTTAACCCTAACTCCAACCTGACAGTTTACTTATAATCTAATGAGAATTAGTTGGCATGTAGATGCAATGTAACTTAAATTCAACAAACAGACCATCAAAATAAAGTGTGACCCAAAGTTTTTAACATAAAGCTTGTTAGATTGAATACATTGACATACATTGACAGCTCTTTTGCTCGCAAAATGCATTGATTAGGGTTTATGTTTAATTTTTTTTATCCAGTGAGAAGTGTGAAGAAATAAAAAAGGACTCATCCCTCAGCCTAAAACCCTACTGGGCAAATAGCTAATGTAATGACAGAAACTGACAAGGAAGTGACTGTCAGGTTGCAAGTAAACCGACAGGTAATGTTACTGCAGTGTCAATTCACTTCTGCAGAAATTTCACTTTTGTTACGACCCCCTCGTTTGAGTTGCAACATAAAAGAGCTCAGACAACAAAACGATCTATATGCAACTTATTTATTGTACATAGAACTAACAGAACAACAAATCAAACAAATGTCTAGGGATAAATAAAGAAGATAAAGAACTTAAGAGATAATCACAACTAACATTAACTGCATAATATAAATAATGCAAAATAAAACCATAAGGTTACAGAATGAAAGAGACTAAACCTAAATTGATTAAACCAATTGGTTGGCAAGCAGGCAGCCAATCAGGTTCTGCCACATCCAAACTGGAACCTTGGGGTCGTCACACTTGGATTGTGCATAAATCAAATGAGATCAATAAATCAAAAACTTAGTTTAGTAAAACTTAACACCTACATTGTCCATTGTGATGAAAAGGAAAGTTAATTCAAAACTAAAATAAAATAAAAATACAGTTAACTCACCCAAGGATGTTAGAAATTGGTAGCCATTAACTTCTGAAGTAGGAATTCTTTCATTTTTAATTTTAAACAAAAAGAAAATAGCAGTATGTAAACAAATATATGAATTTAATGAAATATAAATTGTGCATCCTAAATTAAAAAAAGATTAATTGCTTAATTCTGCAGAGCGAATTTATTGTTTATCTTCTAAGTCAGCTTTGTAAGTTTTCTAATTAAAATTCAGAGTATAATTTTAAAAAGCTTTCTAAAGTCCAGCTATTGTTATGTCAGCTTGGAGTGGAGCACAGGCTTGTGTCATTATCTAAAGAGGAAAACGCTGGAGGCATCAGGTTACAGCTGCCAAACCAGAAAAATCCAATGTAGTTGCATAGATTTGAAAAAAGCAAACCAGGTGTGAAGTTGTTTATCAATGAAAGACTGTACAAGTCACTACAAAGTTATAGTTATGTCACTGCAGACATCTTGCAGGTCTGAAAAGAGCATGTATTTACCATTCTCAAAGTTTAAGAACAATAAAAAACCAAGCTTGTAATTGCTTTACTCTATTCAATCAGTTTGCAGATACTTTAAACTGACATAAGAATTGCTACATGTTAGCATATGTTTTCTTGCTATTCTGTGGTTATTAAAGTAGGTCATTGATAAAGCCAAAGAATTATTTTTGATCTGTTTTCAAGTTATTATTTTGACTGTCTAAACTGCAATGAACTTGGTTTAAAATACCAGAGTAAAGCCATCTGTTAACAACCCCATTCAATGCAGCCTCCGAAGTACATAACCTGGATGATGTCATTTCTTAGACACTTTTGGCCTTTGTACTTTGATATTTTAGATCATTTTAGATCACTTTTCAAAATGTTTATTTTACTAGAATACAACTTTCAATGGAGAAAGACTACTTTTGCCTTCTTAGTGGCATTGTTACAGTGTCTGTCTATCAACATGGACAGACTAGTTAAAACTTGCTCCCTGTTGGATAGCATTTCCTCAAAAGGTGGTGGAAAGCAACTCCATTATACACTGTGGCAGAGAAAAAAAGTCTTATTGTGGACTGAATCCAGGGTACTGATCCCGCAGAGGTCAGTATTTAACAAACAGTAATGGTCAAAGGAGAATCTGATGTTGAAATTGACTTTTAGAACAAGCGTCTTTTAGTGTAGCATCGATTCGACAAGGTGTTTAAAATATTCTTCAGAATTTTGTTTTGTCCGCATTGAGATTATAGCATTGTGCAGTTACAGGAGTTTCATAAGCGGTTTGCATCCGAGATGTTCATCTACCCCACCACCCAAATGTGCTCTATCGGATTGAGATCTGGTGATTGTAGAGGTCAGCCAAGTGTAGTGAAACGATGAGATTGTGTGGTGATAGAGAGATGGACATGGTCACATCAGGAAAAAGATAGGCTATAGCATTTAAACAATGCTCAGTTGGTACTTAAGGCTGAATTATACTTCTGCATTAGTGATCCCGGTATATAAACCCGGCACATACCTTGTGCATAGTTGTGCATGTATACTTTTGTGTTCTGTTTGTGTTGCTCTGCCTCCATGGGACTCGACACTTGTTAAACATTCGCTCCAACCAAAGACTGTAAAAAATATATATAAAGCTCTCGGCCCCGCCCACACTTATCTATGTTACCAAGCCAACCAGTCACAGAGCTTGCGCCATGCATCGTCAAGATGTGAGAGGTGTCAGTGTCAATGTCAGCCATGGTGAAGGGTATGTGACAAAGTTATGTGCAAAGGCAGCACCATCTGTGTTCACTCAATGCAGGAGTATAAATCAGCCTAAAGGGGCCCATAATATGCCTTGAAAAATTCTCCTCACCATTGCACCATTTCATTCCTTTTACACCAAATCCTGACCCTACCATCCCAATCTTCCCACAGGTATTGAGGATCATCAGATCAGTAAACCTTTTACCAATCTTGAGCCCATGCAAATTGTGCCCTCGCTTCGATAATCTTAGCTATCAGGAGTGTCACAGATGTGCTCTTCTGCTCTTCTGTTACTGTAGCTCATCTGTTTCAAGGTTAGATGTTTGTTCAGACCTTGGTGGTAACAAGTGGTTATTTAAATCACTGTCTTTATACTGTATCAGACGCTCAAGTTTGACCACTCTACTCTGACCTTTGGCATCAAGAATCAAAGAGAAAACTGAAATTATGCCATTTTTAACAAACTGAACAAAATTAAATTTATTTTGAGCTTGTTTTGGCAGCTCGAAACGACTCACCAAAACAAACTTGTGGAGGAGTTCGTTTTGGCTCCTCAACACTTTTGAGTTATCATTGTTTCCATGGCAGTTACGCAATTGCTGGATGTGTTCTGGAACTCTGCCTTCTTTGGCGTGCTTAGTATTTCATATCCACAGAGGCCGGACAGGAGAACAACATCTAACTAAACAACACCAAGATAGCATCGTGAATACACGGAGGGTTAAGTAGCAGAGCTGATAGACATATCTGCACCTGTATGTTATCGGTTGCAGAGAAATTTTATTTAAGACTCTAAGGTGGTCACACACTGGACAAGAAGAGCCACTGCATCGCATCATGTCTTTAAAAGTTCTTAACGTTGTATAGTATCTGTTTGCAGCAAATAGAAAACAATGTAAAGATATGCCGTGCCGCAGTTGGTGCTTCTCATCTGATCACTAAAAGGCTGTTGTTTATGAAACTGATCTTCTCTCACAGCCACCATTGTTGTGTTTAGTGGTAAACACCAGCAGCCTGACACATTTACAACCCTGCATACTGCAGCGCAAGGGTGTTGGAATGTTTGAAATCAGTATACCATCACCTTCGCTGACTTCTTTTTGCCCGCAATTGAAGTACGAGAAGTATAGTAGGGCCTTTGAAGCACCTTACATCCTCATTCTGAAGCTTGGTTTGAACTTTGGCTGATTGTCTTGAAGACATCTGCATGCCTAAACATGTTGTGTTGGGTTGCTCTTGGCTGGACTCATTTGCATTCATATGCAGTCATACAGGTGTACTTAATGAAGTATGAAAAGGAGGACACATTGTGGATTCTGAGAGAGTTGCAGAGGAAAATACTTTTACCAGATATCTGAATGTGACCACAAAATTAATCCAGCCATAATCCACCAAATATTTTAAAGCATCCATATGATCCTCTGCTATAAAAGCAGTCCCAAAATTAAGAATGACAGAGCTCCCCCTAGAATTATCAGTAGTGCTTACAAAACAGTCTATTTCATCTATGTACTGCCAAAAGTTATTTTCATCCTCACCCAGCAGGCAGATTGAAGGCAATCTAATTATGTAAAGGGTCATATTTACAGGGAACTTGTAGGTCAAGGCTCAGACACACTCTCCCAATTCAAAACTAGATTAAAGACCTATCTGTTCAGTAAAGCATACACTTAGTGCACCACTTAGGGGGCTTTCACACAGGTTATGCATCTTGTTGATATACACTGTGAACATCAGCTACGCTAATTATTTTCTTTATTCTCCATTTCCACCTGGGGATACTCTTCCCGAGGCCCTCAGACTATGCAGAGTCACTGATTCGATCCAAGACCAACGACGAGATGATCCCAAGGTTTTTTATATCCTGGACCTGGCCGAATCCTGAGCAGCTACTGTGATGGTCATGGAAGAGTGGAGAACATGAGACTGATTCCTGTGACGCTCCAAAGACAGACAAGTCTTCGCTGAGGCCAGCTTCCAACCTCCGCCACTGAGACTGCAGCTCTGCACAAGACGTTTGGCCAGCGGAGAAATTAAAATGGTCGTGCCCAACTGAGTCTGGTTTCTCTCAAGGTTTTTTTTCTTCACTTCCGCCTTTAGTGAAGTTTTTTTTTCCCTCTCCGCTGTCGCCACTGGCTTGCATGGTTCGGGATCTGTAGAGCTGCGCATCGTTGGATTTGCTCTTCAGTATTTGGACTCTCAGTAGTGATTATTTAACCACACTGAACTGAACTAAACTGAACTGAACTTAAACACTACAAACTGAACTACACTGTTCCTATTTACTGTGACCTTTTATGTGAAGCTGCTTTGACACAATCTACATTGTATAAGCGCTATACAAATAAAGGTGAATTGAATTGAAAGTCAGTACCCCAGTGTTAGATTGTCAAACAATGATCTATAATATAAAATATCTGTACATTTGTACCCTGTTGTACTGCCTCAGGAACAAGCTTCAATATATTTGGTCAGTGTTGTAGATTTCACAGCATGTAGATTTTTAAAAAATGGTGATCGGTTGCCTTCTTGTTACTATACCTTCTTTGTCTTGTTCATCTTTATGTAGCTTTTATGTACACTAATATCAACACAGGCTCATTATAAAAACGTAGTCCTATATACATTTCTGCAGATCGTGAATTATGTAGCCAGAAGTATGTTTGGCTGCATTTAGTCTTTAAAACGAATGCTACAGGGTGATACGACGCCGTTCCTTTGTTCGCTCACCAAATGACCGCTTGCCTCCATATGGATGGCTTTTCTGCTCTTACCAGTTTGTCTGGTAGCTCGACATGTATGTCGGCAGACTTCAAACGCAGAGAGGAGTTGACCGTGAAAACAGGGTTCGAGTCTGATGAAGAATGGGTCCAGAAAGCAGGTAAGACGAAAACAAAAACTAAAAAGAGACGAGAATGTGGTAAAATCTGAAAACATGAAAAATCTGGGCTTTTCTTTTTTGGATTGCTTTTTAAAACACTGCGGTTGGGTTAGGGAGAGGGGTGGGCAGGTCAGTCTATGCTTTTTAAAAGGGTTGGTGCGGGTGGGTCAGTCAGTAAATCAATCAGTCAACAGCGGCCTCTGGTGGATTTACGTGACAACAGCAGGTGTGAATGGCACTCGCGTGAGAACTTTGAGATCTCACAGAGCATACACAGCGGCCTCTGGTGGATTCGCACAAACTAAAAATGCAAACAAAACATAGTTCCTATGACTTAATTTGCTCCAGAAATGTATATAGGGGTATGTGATCAGAATGAGGCTGGATTTACTAATGTTATGCCTCTACATTTAATTGTCATCTCAAATTCTCACCAATGATGTCATTTTTGGTCTTAAATACTGTGAAACAATATTATGAATTTTTTCTTAATACATTTTTTTAGGAGTTTTTTACCTTTAATGTATAGAACAGTAGAGAGTTATTGACTGGAAAACGTGGGAAGCAGAAAGGGGAAGGATTGGCATAGGACCTCGAAGTGGGAATCGAACTCGGGTCGCCGTGGGCACCTGAGTGCATGTGAATGCACTAACCACTACGTAATTGGCGCCAACATAATATTATGAAATAATATTACAATTTAAAGGGATAACCGCAAAATGGAATTTCTTTCATCTACTAATTTGGTCCCACTTTATATGAGGTGGCCTTAACTAATATGTACTAACACTGAAATAATCATTAATTACATTGTACTTATTGTGTAAATACATGCTTTTAATTCTGTCTGTAAATAACTGCATGCAATTACATCTGTAATTAATTTTTGAAATTACATTGTTGACCATCCCTTACACCTTAGCCCATTCTTAAACCTACCCATACCCCCACCTGTTTCTAACCCTACCCGTATCCCACCTTAAGAGCACCAGAATTGTCCTGCAATACATCATGAACACGGAAAGTATTTTTTGATGCAAGTGCATAGTAGTTAAGGCCACCTCATAAATATTGGGACCACTCTTTCTGTTGAGCATAAAAGAAGACAGTTTTGAGAATGTTGGAAACTGATAGCCATTGACTTCCATTGTATTTTTTCTACTATGGATAAGTACTGGTTTGGCTTTTGTGTTCAACAGAAAGATTTGGAACTACTTAGAGCAAACTGTGAGTACATTTTCAGGTGAACTATCCCTTTAATGTAACTTTTTATGTTAGTATTTTAAAATGTTTATTTATTGTTAATCTTATTATTATCAATGTTGAAAACATGTAATAATAAATATGAGGAAAACATGACACTTTAAAGCAGTGGTCTCAAACTCAATTCCTGGAGAGCCACATCTCCGCCTAGTTTAGCTCCAACCACCTACAACTCACACCTGGTTAATAGTCTTTAGAAGTCTTGAAAACCTTGATTAGTTGGATCGGCTGTGTTTGATTAGGGTTGGAGCAAAACTGTGCAGAGCTGCGGCCGTCCAGGAATCAAGTTTGAGACCTATGCTTTAAACAAAACATTTTAAGAATACTTTGATGAATACAAGGTTCAGTCAAATATACTTTTATGTAATAGAATATTTTGTAGCATTTCAAATGATTCATGTTTTAAAATTTAACCTAAGATTTTTACTTTAGTTTATCACTTTGTGTTTATATTTTTGCTTTATTGACATGTATGAGGCAACTGAAATATAAAATCTGAGAGTAAAAGAAGACTCAAAACACAAAAGCACATTCAGACCAGTTTATTTATTTAGTTTTTCAATCACTCTGAGTTAGTGTTGTTTTATCTCAAGAGTGTTTATCCTGGTTGGTCTTGTTTGAGATCTCACTTGGACTCGGTGACAGCCTGGGTGGAGGAGATCACTTTGCCATCCTTCACCTCCTCTACAATGGTGACCACTTTGCGTGTGGTTGTGGATGTGGATGTGGATGATGGTGCGGATGAGGATGTGGATGAGGTTTTGGTTGAGGATATGGTTTGAGAACTTCTGAGGTTGGGGAAAAATGGGAGCAAAAGTTACAGACTGCTCAGAATCACATCATTCACTTTTTGCTTCTGGAGTACATAAATATACATTTAAATTGCTCACCTTGAAGCCTCTCCATCCAGCAGTCTTCTGTACTCTGCAATCTCCATCTCCAGTCTGGTCTTGATGTCCAGAAGCATCTGGTACTCATGACCTTGACGCTCCAGATCACCACGAAGCTGCACCAGTTGCTCTTCCAGGTTGCTCACCTGCATTTGGTAACCATTCAACATGTTGCCGTAGCGGGCCTGTGTGTCTGCTAGAGTGCCTTCCAATGACGCTTTCTGTTGGGGGAAAGTCATTACTCTTAATCCTGTGTGATGGTATACAACAGCAAATGTGATGATCTGGTCACCTACTTACCATGCTGAGTTGTGACTGCAGTTCAATTTCAAGACCCTGGAGTGTGCGCTTAACCTCTGTGATTTCAGATCTGGATGTTTGTAGGTTTTCTGTGCTTGCAGCGACTTCTTTATTGAGGGATTCACTCTGTGAAAAAGAATTTACAAAAGTAGGCAAATGAGATTATTTTGGGGATTTGCTTTTGTTTTGTTTGCCTTTGACAAACTTGGGCTAGCCTGATATTACCTTGGCCTGGAACCAGTGCTCAAGATCTCTTTGGTTCTTGGCAGCAACTGACTCGTAGTGCTCACGGATATCAGCCATGACCTTTGTCAGGTCTTCCTGTGGTGCTGCGTCGACCTCTACGTGGACTTGTCCGCTCATCTGGGTACGTGCTGCCAAGAGCTCCTAAAGGTGCAATAGCAAACCACTGAGCATTTGCCTTATTGGGCGAAGTATCTTAGTTATTAAAGAGTGAGATCTAATCACCAATTTACCTCCTCGTGGTTCTTCTTGAGGAAGATCAGTTCTTCTTTCAGACCCTCGATCTGCATCTCCAGGTCAGATCTGGTCATTGTGAGCTCATCCAGCACCTTCCTCAAGCCAGCAATGTCTGCTTCCACAGACTGCCTCATGCCTAGCTCATTCTCATACCTGCACAGAAATCAAACCGTTGTTACTCAAGCCCATTTGACATGGTGATAGCTTTTCTTTTGGTTTACTGTATATGGACTTACTTGACCCTGAAGTCATCTGCGGCCAACTTAGCATTGTCAATGCTGAGGTAGATGCCTCCATTTATACGAGTGGCATCTTGGATCTTCAGGAGACAAGAACATAGGCAAATGTCATCACATAGGCAAAAATCATTTGGAGACCTGTTCTGCAAATCTTCATAGAATCTGCTGCTTTATTTTAGTACATTATTAGGAAGGTAAGTTGGCAAAACATAATAAGTGCTTATTTTAATATAATAAATACCACATACTTTGTTCTGGAGGTCACTGATTGTTGCATAGTAGGCACTGTAGTCACGAGCAGAAGGAGATGTCTTGCTGTCCAGGAACTGGCGGATCTTCAGCTCAAGATCTGCATTGGCCTTCTCCAAAGAGCGTACCTTCTCCAGGTAGGAGGCCAGACGGTCATTGAGGTTTTGCATGGTGGCTTTGTCATTTGCAGACACATCGACGGCATCAGACAGGTTGAAGCCACCACCGCCACCGCCAGCGCCACCGCCAAAGCCTCCGCCATAGCTACCACCACCGAATCCAGCACCACCTCCGAAGCCGCCACCGCCTCCAGCAGAGAAGGAACGAGAAGCAGAAGCACTGGAGATGCGTGTGCCATATCCTCCAGCTCCTCCGTGCACACTGCCTGCATACATGCCAGAGACACGACCACCTCCGCCACCGCTACCAGACATGGAGAGGCGAGATCCTCCACTCATGGAGCCCCCAGAGGACTTGAAGCTACTACGACCGTATGAAGACATGCTTGTTGAGGGGAGGCTTGCTGCTCTCTTCTCTGACCGGAGAGTGTGTGAGAAGTGAGGAAAATAACTCCCATCATCCTTTTATTTGGATAAACGGGGAGGGAATCGTCAGGATGGGCGTTTTGGATTATCCGAGGAGGTGGAGTGCGAAACCACTGCCTCTCCAGAATAAACATGCAGGATCACACACACGCACTCACAAAGCATTAAGCCAGCTGTATGCTCTGAATGTTTTCAAGGTCTGATTTAGTGTAGCTGGATTTTATAGAAAGGCATTTTGCCATAGGGAAGTCAGTCCAAGATAGCATGCATATGTTTTTGATTTGCACAGCTCTGCTTTTCTTCTTGCAGTTTAATTCAATTACTTTTTGTACAGTCAGAATCTTCTGCATCTATCTATCTATCTATCTATCTATCTATCTATCTATCTATCTATCTATCTATCTATCTATCTATCTATCTATCTATCTATCTATCTATCTATCTATCTATCTATCTATCTATCGTAGTCAGATATTTCTGCATCTATCTATCTATCTATCTATCTATCTATCTATCTATCTATCTATCTATCTATCTATCTATCTATCTATCTATCTATCTATCTATCTATCTATCGTAGTCAGATATTTCTGCATCTATCTATCTATCTATCTATCTATCTATCTATCTATCTATCTATCTATCTATCTATCTATCTATCTATCTATCTATCTATCTATCTATCGTAGTCAGATACTTCTGCATCTATCTATCTATCTATCTATCTATCTATCTATCTATCTATCTATCTATCTATCTATCTATCTATCTATCTATCTATCTATCTATCTATCTATCTTTCTATCTATCTATCTATCGTAGTCAGATACTTCTGCATCTATCTATCTATCTATCTATCTATCTATCTATCTATCTATCTATCTATCTATCTATCTATCTATCTATCTATCTATCTATCTATCTATCTATCTATCTATCTATCTATCTATCTATCTATCTATCTATCTATCTATCTATCTGTTTAGTTGCCTGCGCATAAGACAGCTGTATCAATTTCGGCTAAAATGGACATTTTTAACCCTGATTTTACCTGCAGAAATAAATGTGATTTTAGCATTTGTATCACTTAAAACATTTTTTTTTTAGAAAACCATAAAATTCAATGTTGACACTTTAATGACTTTAATTTCTATTAAACCTGAGGGAAAACTGTGCAGCGAATGCAGGAACTAGTAAAGTGAGAGTTTTTGCCCTCAGGCTGCCAAAAGTGAGACACACCCAGAAAACAAGCTGCAGCATAGCCATGGTTACTCTGTCACTCATATATATATATAAAACATAAAACATTATGTTCTATTCAGTTGTGTCTTTTAGAAAATACTTTTTATCATATGTACATACAAATATAGTGTTAAATGCTTTATACTTTTTAATTAAAAAGTGCATTTTGTCAGGTACTATTTACATAACTTTCAAACCTAGTTACTTATTCATCTCAAGTGATCCATTTTGTTTGGATTAAATCGTTCTTTACACTACACTTTCTAAATCTAAAGTATAAGGACAAACCATAATGCTGTTGCCATGGCAACAAAAACAAATATGAAAAAGGGGAATAACTTTGAGTTACAAAGCATTGAGGCTGTAAATTTGATGGCCTGATATGAACAAAAAGAAAGCCAATTAATGATTAAGCTTCAGCTGATAGCAGTTTTATAGTGAAGAACTGAAACACCTTGCATCATAAAACTACACAGAGAATTAGCAGTAGCAAAAACACTTTTAATTGATTTACTTGGTGCATAAATGATAATAGCATTCATTCTTTAGCAAAATGCAATGTTGTATTTAAATCTCATCGTAAATTATTATTTTATAAGTCATTAATTCATTTTCTTTCGACTTAGTCTCTTATATATCAGGGGTCGCCACAGTGGAATAAACCGCTAACTATTCCGATAAAAGTTTTACGCAGAGGATGCCCTTTCAGCTGTACCCCGGTACTGGGAAACACCTATACACTCTCACAAAATACAATTTAGTTTATCACCAATAGCGCATAGCTTTGGACTGTGGGGAAAACCGGAGCACCCGGAGTCCACACAGAAATACCAACTGGCCCAATTGGGACTCGAAACAGCGATCTTCTTGCTGTGAGGCGACAGTGCTAACCATTATTTCATAAGTAAATTTTGAAAAGAAAGTGAGAGGTCTTGGAGTTCATCGCCAAACAAACCTACTCCACCCATTCTTTAAACAACAGTATCACACTTTGCATTTCTTTTGCATTTTGATTTTGCATAGACTTGCTTACAGTAAACAACCGTTTGTTTATGACTGTTCCTATGTAGGTGTAGTATGAATCTGCATATATACCTGCAACTGTGTATGAAGAAACCCACCTGGGAAGGTATATGAACTTCTGTTGAACTCCACCAGCATTTTTAAAGCTGTCAAAAAAAGGGTGGTACTCCTGAAGTTTTATGCACTTAACGTGTAAATAAAATACAGGGAAGTGTCAGAGAAAAAGGTCAGACATTTGATGATATATAGGGTTTTATGGTACACACAATTTACACAGCATGACAAATAAAGGAGTGTGACATTTAATGCCTGAAGTATGACAAATAATGCCGGTTACCTATCGAACGCAGAATAGTAATTAGGTGCAAAATAACAATTTAGCAATTTGTCATTGCTCTCTGAATTATTCAAAGCCTATAGTGTGCAGCTGGTGAATAGGACTTGTGTCTTTTGTTTTTGTGTCTTTTACGTTTGTTTTTGAGAATTAATTATTTATGTTTTCATAATTTACTTAGAATAGTCATAAAGCAATGCTGAAACACATTGGAAATTTAATTCATTTGTTTCCTTGGGGTTATTACATCATATTGGACTTTGTGAGTGATACTTGGATTAAGTTAATGCAATAAAAACATTCAGAATCTTTTATGGCCCTTCTTAATAATCCAGATATGACTCACATAGTCAATTAGTAGTTATTTTTTGATTGCCTTTTCTTTTTTCCCCTTCAAACAAAAGAATGCATTTTAATTTGTTTGTTTTTTTGTCTTTTCTAGTTTCTCACTGCGTTGCCTTTGTGCCGTTCCTCGCTGTGAATGTGACCCTTTATAAGCAGGTAAGCGTTTGAGGACAAAGGGTGTGTCAGATCAATACAAAGCGCATGTTAGGTAACATCTAGAGAGTAACAAGGGGACAGATTCTTTCATTTTTCTCCCTCAGGGTTTGACAAGTACGTGCAAGTATGAGCCTAGAGAACTGTGTTAGCAGTGCCCTCCGCCCTCCTGTCAGTCACATTTAGTCCTTTTCAGAAATTCATAAATGATCTTGAGCAATTCTTTTCTTCTTCTGATGATTGCAATTTCATGATTATTTAGTTTTGCACAAGTTCCAAATGTTTCGTCCAAAATGTCTTAAGCATTGCATTAATGGGCATATGTTCTGTTATTGCTCTTTTAAAAAAGAAGGAATTTTAATAAACACGCTGTTTATATGGTGGCTCGGTGGTTAGCGCTGTCACCTCACAGCAAAAAGGTCGCTTGTTCAAGTCCCTGCTGGGCCAGTTGGCATCTCTGAATGGAGTTACCTTTGGGTGCTCCAGTTTCCCCAACAATCCAAAGACATGCGGTACAGGTGAATTGAATAAACTAAATAGGCCATTGTGGATGAGTGTGTATGGGTGTTTCCCAGTACTGGGTTGCAGCTGGAAGGGCATCCAATGCATAAAACATATGCTGGATAAGTTGGTGGTTCATTCCGCTGTGGTGACCCCAGATGAATAAAGTGACCAAGCCGAAAAGAAAATGAATGAACATTGTGTATACATGAACAGGGAACTAAAGCATGCAAAATTTAATCAAAGACTTTCTAAAGAAGTTTATATCTTCTTGACAACAGATGGCTATTTAATATATTTAGGTTTGTCAAAGATAGGTAAGAAATGAGAGAAGGTTGGTGTGGTTATTACTACTTGAAGGATGTATAAATAGGAAAAAAAATGCAAATGTATATATAAGCTTGTGTGATACTGAAGTATGATACTGGAGTTTAAAAAACATCCATTTCCCCTGAATATTTGAGCGCTGTTGAGCACGTTCTTAAACATCGCTAATTTGTCATTGTGTTTACATGCTCAACAGAAATCACTGTGATTGGTCGTGAAGGTCATCAGTTCACCGAACTCAAGTTTTAAAGTCACGCCGATTAGCTGATTTGTCTATAAGCTGATTGACAGGCGATCCACTGATGAATCGTGGCTTTAAAACGCTCCAGTGTCCCTGTATCTGTGCTTACACTCAGTAAGCAGAGGTAAGTTTGGTGAACTGATGACCTACACTTGACGGTCCAGAACGTTTCGTTGACATTGTGGGGAGAAAACTTGCAAACATACAGTACAGCAATTCATAGTCACACTGCTAGTGATTGAAGATTGATGTTAATTTGGCAAGCTGAATGCATTCTGTACTGCACAGGATACATGGCATGGAGGACATTGATTGCCAATCAGGATGCAGAACACAATGCGCTGAAGAAAAACTATGTCAGATTGGCCACGAAAAGTGATCCGCATTGTAGCGAAGGGTCACTGTAATATACAGTGCCTATAGAAAATCATCATACCCCTTTAAAATAATTACTTTATCTATCATAAAGCCTGAAATCAAATCACATTGCAAATAATTTTTCCAGCCTTTGAATTGTTTTTGTAGCCTTCTCCTGACAACTTTATCCCGAAGGTCTTTTGAAAGCAGGGTGTATTGTGAATATTATTATATATTATTTTTATCTAGAAATATGGATGATTTTCTATAGGATCTATATAATTTAAAATCATTTAACTACTTACATGTGTCTCAGTGTTGCTAAAAATAACACAGACCTTAACTAAAGTATTCTTTTTCCTCCTTAAACATTAAGCCTACAATCTTTGTCGTTAGTGTCAGTGTGTTTTATCTATGAGGTACTGAAGACAAATTCCAGGAATGTGCAAACAAAGACCTGTACAGGCCCGTCACATAATCGTCTGCTAGCCCTCACCCAATGAGGATCTTTCCTTTTCACCTGATCCTTCTCGCCGTGTTAGGGAATTTCAAAGAGTTTGTTGTTTTTGTGTGGTTTTCAAAGATTGATGGCAACCTTGAAGAGAAAAGATTCATGTCAAGAGGTTCATTAACGCTCGTGCTTGCAAGAAAACACCATATCATTAACCAAAAAGGTGTTTTGGGTGTGTTGCACTGTTCCAATAACAGTAATCTTAAATAAGCCTTGCTCACGTAAAGCTTGCAGCAAGTTTTTAGAAAGCTTTGTATTTTTTATGGCCTCTTTTCTCTCCATGACGTCCGATTTTAAGAAGAAAACACTGAATGGCTTGTTTTTTAGTCTTTAATTTAAAACTTTTTCCTCTGTAACCCCTTACGTAAGTCTTAAAGCATTAAGAGTAGGGGGCATTTTTAACAGAGGCTTCAGTTTGCTGTAGTTTTATTGGACCACCCAGTCCCCACCCCACTCCACCCATTGAAGCTCACGTTACTGCAGCACAAAGGCCCAAATCTGAAGTTTAACACATGCTCTGCCGGGTTCCTGCTCAGGAGAGTATTGATGTTTGACATACAGATTGATACTGTAAACAAGCAGACTGATAATGAGCAAGGTTGTGTCCTTCTGCAGATGTAAAGAGTGTTGAATTATTATTCAGAACCAGATTACCTTGTCTTACAGTGTTAAACATGATATTAGAATATTAGCTTACCACCATCTCCTGTTTTCTGTAGTCATCAACGGTAACACTTTATTTTGATGGTCAATTTGAGTATTAGTAGACTGTCTGCTTAATATCTGCTGATACTGCTCCTTCAACAGACTATATCCAGATAACATATGAATGTAGGCCACTTTTGGCAGTTATGCGGCATTGGTGGTCTTCTTTCGGCCCAGACAAAATTAATGTGAGCCTAAAGTGGCCCACCTGTACAATGGCAAAAGGGGGCCAAGAATTCCAATTCATATATGGGCCATTTAAGGCAACGATTTGGCACTTATGGCAAAATGTAATCTAAATGTGAGCCTAATGTGGCCCATATGGAAAACGGTAAATTTTGCCCAAATGAAGGATGACAAATGTGGGCCACAATTGGAAAAAATGTGGCACAGTCATTTAAGGGTAATCTGGGTCTAACATCCAAGTGGCTCACATGTGTAGGTGCAAATGTGGCCCAGTTATCTTAAGACATATGTGGGCCACTTTTGGAAAATATTCGGAACAGTAAACTCTTGCTAATGCAGCTGTGAGCCTATAATGGCCCAGAAAAGATATGAAAAATGTGGCCCAGTTATCTTAAAACATATGTGGGCCACTTTTGGCAAATATTCGGCACAGTAAGCTCTAGCTAATGTGGATTTGAGCCTAAAGTGGCCCAGAGAAGATATGGCAAGTGTGGCCCAGTTATCTTAAAACAAATGTGGGCCACTTTTGGCAAATATTCGGCACAGTAAGCTCTGGCTAATGTGAATTTGAGCCTAAAGTGGCCCAGAGAAGATATGGCAAATGTGGCCCAGTTATCTTAAAACATATGTGGGCCACTTTTGGCAAATACTCAGAGACAGTAAGCTCTGGCTAATTTGGCTGTGAGCCTAAAGTGGCCCAGAGAAGATATGGCAAATGTGGCCCAGTTAAATTAAAACAAATGTAGGCCACTTTTGGCAAATATTCGGCACAGTGAGCTCTGGCTAATGTGGATTTGAGCCTAAAGTGGCCCAGAGAAGATATGGCAAATGTGGCCCAGTTATCTTAAAACATATGTGGGTCACTTTTGGCAAATATTCGGCACAGTAAGCTCTTGCTAATGTGGCTGTGAGCCTAAATTGGCCTAGAGAAGAATTGACAAATGTAGCCCATTTATCTTAAAACATATGTGGACCACTTTTGCCAAATATTTGGAACAGTAAGCTCTGGCTAATGTGGCTGTGAGCCTATAGTGGCCCAAATGAGACATGTCAAATATGGGCGAGTATTTCTGTCTAAAGATAATTTTTTGCTACTTTTAATGCTGAATATATTTCAGCAAAAACATTGCCAAGGATTCCAACAGTTGATGAGGTCACACTTTATTTTGATGGTCCGTTTGTTGAATGTAAGTTTTTATTGAATTTTATTAAATTTATTGAAATCATGAAACTGCATAATACATAAATAATACCATCCTGTCTATTAAACATTTACCCCTCAACAACAGACTAATAATAATAAACAAATAAAAAATGTCTAGAATTTAACATATTTTACATCTCACTGCTTCTTTTCAATGAGGTAAAGTAATATAAAAAAATCAGTTGAAATTAAAAACAGAAAAATAAACAACCCACTATTTCACGTTTACGCTGTTCAGGAGACATTTGCACGCACTGAGAGGTAACAGCTGCTGCTCTTACATGACCCACCAATGGAGATGTGCAACAAGGCCTGGCAAACATTTTCATGAGTGTCCTCCAGATTTATCCACAACCCATTCCTTTTAGTCATGCATTTTCTTTTCGGCTTAGTCCCTTTATTAATCAGGGATCACCACAGCACAATGAACCGCCAACTTATCCAGCATATGTTTTACGCAGCGGATGCCCTTCCAGCTGAAATACATCACTGGGAAATACCCATACACTCTCATTCACACACATACACTATGTACAATTTAGCTTACCCAACACACCTTTAGCGCATGTCTTTGGACTTGTGGGGAAAACCAGAGCACCCGTAGGAAACCCACGTGAACGCTAGGAGAACATGCAAACTCCACACAGAACTGACTGAGGCTTGAACCAGCGACCTTCTTGCTGTGAGGCAACAGCGCTACCCACTGCGCTTCCTCGCCCCCAATTACGCTTATATATAATTATATTCATTCATGTAGCAACTCTACTCAATGACCTCTTCACCACTCTTTCGTCATGACAGTCGCCTCTTGTTGTGACAAATAACAATACAATGTTGAGTGCATCAAATATAAAAGCCTCTACAACTCACAGCTGTGAATGCACAGGTATTGATTCATGCAAAAATATAAATTCAGCCTAAATAGAAATGCATACAATTAACGATGACCGCAGAAAGCAAAAGGTGAATCCTGGACATTTTGAGATATTGAAATCCCAAAAAAGGATACTGGAATGGAATGAGATATCTTCACCAAACTGAGAATATGTATGTACAAGGCCAGTCTGTGGCACACTGTGGGATTATCACAGGAAAATATACACAATCATAGCTGTAGCTGCTTTAGCTGTAGTTAACAGCTGTAACTCTGCAACCTTTTGTTCAATTGACTTGATATTTGACATGCATTGTCTTTGTCCAAACTGCCACATGTATTTATGAGGCCATTGACATTCCTCAAAACACATGGCTGTCATCAGTCAATAAGATTTGACCACTTATTACACAAAGTTAATGGAGGCCTTGAAGGTCTGTGAGAAATCTGAAAGAAATAGGCAACTGGGCGGAGTTTCTGAGTTTTACACCTTGTATTGTGCAACTCGTATGTTGGATATGTCTTGATTGTCAACTGTTGACAACAATCATCAATCAACCAAATTTTTGGGTGATTTTTGATATGTTGATATTTTTTGAACTCCTCACTGAGTTCATTCTATTTTCACCAAATTTGGCATAATCCTTCAGGATCAGACATCAGTCATGACAAAACGTTCTCAGGTTTGTTTTGATAGGCACAGTTGTTCTCGAATTCTGCATGAATGAAATTGAGGAAGACCTTGCCAAATTGGACATGAGGTGACAGTATATGTGTTCAGTGCTTTATTGTATCCAAACCATACTAGGAGTTTATTATGTTTAGCATGATCAGAGGTTACCTGCAGTATTTCAGCAAAGCGCAACATATAGGTCGGGAGATAAGGAATGCTTCTAATGCTTTGTCTTAAAATCACAAAATCAGTCTCTGTACTGCCTAGATCAGTGTTTCCCAACCCTGTTCCTGAAGGCACACCAACAGTCCACATTTTCAACCTCTCCCTAATCAAACACACCTGAATCCTCTTATCATAACATCAGAAGAGACTCCAAAACCTGAAGTTAATGGGTCAGATAACGGAGACATCCAAAATATGTACTGTTGGTGTGCCTCCAGGAACAGGGTTGGGAAACACTGGCCTAGATCATGGGTGCCCAAACCTTTTCATATGAAGGGGCAAAAATCCAATATCATTGAGTGTCGTGGCCTGAAGATAAACATACCAAACTATTTTACATTAAAGTTGCCATGGGTCATTTTTTTATTTATTTAATAAATTTTATAAATAAAGAGAAAACATGACTTTGAATCTTATTGCAATAACAATCACATTTATGGGACATTTATAAGTGGAGGTGAATGCTGAATACACTAGTCAAGCGGAATATAAAAATAAAACAAACAAAAGGTTAGGTTATATTTGAAATGGCAATCTCTAAACCGTCCATATCATTCCCCCTCTCTTCTCAGATGAGATGGCGGGCCAGGTCAAAGGTTACCATGGGCCAGCTTTGGCCCGTGGGCCCTAGTTTGGGCATCTATGGCCTCGATAAACAAGTATCAATAAAAGTCTGAAACATTTGCATGTCATATTTTATCTTTGTCTTTAATTTTTTTAATGTCTTTTTTATATTGGTTTTTGTTTTATTTTGTAATAAAATAAATGACCCTTTTCAACTTCGTCCTTTTCATACCTACATGCTGACAAATAAATAAACATATTACATTCAATTAATAAAAAACTATTTAAAAAAATCAATTTTGTTCAGCGTACTTTACTTAAAAGTTTACAATACTTTATCTGAGTTGTTTTATTAGATACTAGTAACTGAAACATACAAAACCGGTATGTCATACAGTTTTATTGTATCTGAATTGTCTGTAATTGCATTACAAAACATAATTGAGAGCTATAGCTGTGATGAATGCAATAGTACTATTGCTAATAACAGGTCGTCTACACGATTTTCAAAGAGTACAATTGTGGTGAATTCAACTCTGAGCAGAATGAGTTTTTTTAAGAATTATTAAACCCCCTTTGAATTGTTTTTCTTTTTTAAATATTTCTCAAATTATGCTTAACAGAGCAAGGAAATTTTCACAGTATGTCTGATAATATTTTTTCTTCTAGAGAAAGATTATTTGTTTTATTTTGGCTAGAATAAAAGCAGTTCTAAATTTTTTAAAAACCATTTTAAGGTCAAAATTATTAGCCCCTTTAAGCTATTTATTTTCCAACAGTCTACAGGAAAAACCATCGTTATACAATAACTTGCCTAATTACCCTAACCTGTTACCTGTTATAAATCAGTTATTTATTTAAAAAATCTGCTCTCCGTTGAACAGAAATTGGGGAAAAAAATAAACGGGTCTAATAATTCTGACTTCAACTGTATATATGTATTAAACAAAATCTGGAGAAAAAAACACCCGTGAGAACCTGTCGATGTTTGGCGTTCGTTCAAAAAGTAGCTCTTTTATTCATATGAAGTTGTGAGTCATAATCATAAGTGAATCATTTGTTTACTGTAATGGGATTATATTGAAACAAAGCATCTGTTTGTACAAGTGATATCCTTTGTGAGTCTCTGCACAACCCCTTGGTTTGGTCAAAGCATGCAGATGGCTGGAGCTAAATAGATGCCAGTTATTGTGTTTTGTGCTTATCTTTTTTTTAATGCAGGCCTGCAGTGAAGGTGGCCTGTGAAGCTCAGGTGAGTGTTTGAGGACAGCGGGGTGTGTCCGACTGAATTGAGGCGCGGGTTGGGTAGCATCCAGAGACCAGGGGAAGGATTCTTTCATTCCTTCACCCTCCGGGTTTGGCAAGTAAACACAAGCATGACAGCAGAAAAAAAAAACTGTGCTATCGGTGACCTACGCCCTCCCATCAATCACTCACCGAGTTCATTCACACTCTCTGCTGTCAAATGTTCTTGTGAAATATTTCTTGTGGTTGAATTAAAGCTTACGAAAGCTTTTTGTGGGGGGGTTGAAGTGGTTTGGTATCTGCGACTCTGCTTCCCAGATGTGATGGATGAAGCCCCAGGCTGATTTTTTTTTTTTCAATTACTGTCTTGTAGAGCTGCACGATAAACTGAGAATCATGATTTTTCTGGTTAAGGGTGTGTTCTTAATCGCTCTTGTTCAGTTCTCTTGAATTATTATTTATTTTTTGGCCAAAAAGAAAATGTTCTAGAACTTATACAATAGTTCTGTTTCACTTGGTGTTCATGCTGCCATTTTAAGACCAAACCAAAAGATACAAAACAAAAATGGCTTTTAAGAAATATTTTGCATTTGAGATTTGTCAACACCCAAAACAGTGCTAGGCTGAACATGATTGTTGAATGTGCCTACAAGTTATTCTATTTTTATCATATGCAAACTAGAGTCAAGAGTTTATAATGTGTAAAAGAGTCAATAAAGTGCCAGGAATTCCTCCATCACACCTTGATTTTTTAAGCAGTTCTGTTTCCAATGCCTGAATTAAGTTGTTTAAGATTGCAACCATGACTAGATCTTATGATATATGCTGTTTTTGGTTCATTTATCCTGTTCTTTCGTCCACAGTTTAGTAATTTTGTTGTTAAAACACCAGGTTATTGTAGGAAAAGTCATCTTTTCAGCAATCTTGGTCCATTTTAGACGGCAGTGTTACGTTTTTTCAAATGAACCAAATTAACTGAAGAGTTAATCCAGAATTTGTTTTATGCACAGCCTGAAAAATCCCACCAATCAAAATACTGCTGCAAGCAAGGTTTACCAATAGAGATATTTAACTCGTCCTGCTCTCATATGAATGACACAGTCATCAGTCCCTTTAAAATCTTTAAATGTTTCCATATGCCTACATATTACACAAAAATGCATTGTTTCTATAGATGGAACCACAAATTTTAAATGAATAGGTTTATATTTCTCTGTCATCTTCTGATTTGATTGTGTCATTCGCAGTACTTCATGTGATTGCAGTTTTTCTCTGATAATAGCTGTCCAACTATATAGTCTTTTTTCATTTTGTTAAATTTTCACATAGTTTGTTTCAAATCAAACCTTTGTAAAATTGTGATTCTTCTTGAAGATGATTGGTTTGGCTACAAGAAAAATAAATGGTAAGAACCAGTACTGCTGAAACGAGAACCTACACATTTGAACTTACTGGACAGAAGTCTTGTCGCCTGTCCAAGTTTTAGGAACAACAAATAATAATTTGACTTCTAGTTGATCATTTGGTATCAGAAGTGGCTTATATAAAAGGCAAATGCCTCTATATTATGCTTATTTTACCAAAATAAAATATGATCATGCCTTGATTTTTAATTATCTAATTGGGACAGTAAGGTCTGAATTTGCTTAGACAAAAGTCTTGTCACTTAACAGAAATCATGTAGTATAGAACAGGGGTCACCAAACTTGTTCCTGGAGGGTGTCCTGCAGATTTTAGCTCCAACCCTAATCAAACACACCTGAACGAGCTAATCAAGGTCTTACTAGGTGTACTTGAAACACCCAGGCAGGTGTGTTGAGGCAAGTTGGAGCTAAACCCTGCAGGGCACCGGACCTCCAGAAACTAGATTGGTGACCCCTGGTATAGAATATAAAGTCATGGTGCAGTGAAAAAAGAATGAATATTGTGTCTGACTCCCATGAGCTTGGACGACTACATCCATACATCTCTGCAATGACTCAAATCACTTATTAATAAAGTCATCTGGAATGACAAAGAAAGCGTTCTTGCAGGACTCCCAGAGTTCATCAAGGTTCTTTGGATTAATTTTTAATGCCATCTCCTTCATCTTATCACAGACATGCTCAATAATGTCCATGTCTGGTGACTGGGCTGGCCAATTCTTGAGCACCATGACCTTTTTTGCTTTCATGAACTTCGATGTGGAGGCTGAAGTATAAGGATCGCTATCCTGCTGGAGAATTTGACTCTCCTGTGGTTTGTAATGTAATGGGCAGCACAAGTGTCTTGATACCTCAGGCTGTTGATGTTGCCATCCACTCTGCAGATCTCTCGCACACCCCCATACTGAATGTAACCTCAAACCATGATTTTTTTCTTCACCAAACTTGACTGATTTCTGTGAGAATTGGGTCCATGTGGGTTCCAGTAGGTCTTCTGCAGTATTTGTGATGATTGGGATGCAGTTCAACAGATGATTCATCAGAAAAATCCAAATAATCAACTAGAAGTCAAGTTATTATTTGTTGCTCTTACAACTGGGATCGACGACAAGCCTTTTGTCAGGTAGTGTATAGAGTTCTGCACATTTTACAATGTACATTAACTTTCCTGTCTACAATTTCTTATGGTAACATCTTTAGTCTATATGTCAGCATGAGACTAAAAGCAATCTCCCTTCATGACTTGCACATAATGCTCCCAAGATTAGTTTGACATCCTAAAATACACTGAAGTAATATTCTTAGAGCTTGTGTCAGCTTGTCTGCAGCAGATTGTTGCCCTTTTAAGGTTCGTTGTTGGAACCGTTTTGCAAGTGCAGTCAAACAGAGGTACACAGGCCAAAATCTCACACATGTGTCTAATAGTTTCACTATAAACCATTCAGTACTGTTGGGCTCCCAGTTCATTAGAAGGGTTTGTGCAACAGAAGACGTGACTTTTCCACTGCTGATTCCAAGAGGTGGAAGTAACTGTTGCTTAAACTTTCCAAGTCTATATTTTTATAGTGTAACTGTGAATTTTGTGATTAATGTGTGAGCATGTAGATGGACAGTTTTGCAGTTTTCTGTTAGCAGTAAAGTAGGACATATATAAAGCAAGATAAATAGCGCTGTCACCTCACAGCAAGAAGGTTGTTAGTTCGAGTCCCTGCTGGGCCAGTTGGCATTTCTGTGTGGAGCTTGCATGTTCTCCCGATGTTTGCGTGGGTTTCCTCTGGGTGCTCCGGTTTACCCTACGATCCAAAGGCATGCACTATGTGAGTGAATTGGATTAACTAAATTGGACATAGTGTATGAGTGTGTGTGTGATTGTGAGTGTGTATGGGCGTTTCTAGTACTGGGTTGCAGCTGGAAGGGCATCTGCTGTGTAAAACATAAGCTGGAATATTTGGTAGTTCAGGGTGGCGCAGTGGGTAGCACATTTGCCTCATAGCAAGAAGGTTGCTGGTTCGAGCCTGGACTGGGTCAGTTGGCGTTTCTGTGTGGAGTTTGCATGTTCTCCCCGTGTTCACATGGGTTTCCGTCCACCTCCGACTCCTGATAAATAAGGGACTAAGCCATAGAAAAATTAACGAATGAATGATTCTGAATGCTAAATTTTTTCCTTCACTTTTGGTCAATTGGTGAAGTTTGTTCCTCGCCACTGGCTGCTTGGTTTTGGACTTGTGGAGTTGCGCATGGATGGATTTGCTCTTCAGTTTTTGGACTTTCAGCAGTGAAAATTAAACCCCACTGAACTGAACTAAACTGAACTTCAACGCTAAAAACTGAACTGATGCAGTTTCAAGTTACTAGAACTTATATGTGAAGCTGTTTCGACACAATATACATTGTAAAAGCGCTATAGAAATAAATAAGAATTAATTTGAATTGACTCGCATTTGTAAACAGATAGAATAAGTGTACAAAAACGTCCCTTAGACTTTCAAACAAAAACTAAAAAATATTTAACCTATCTATCAAGATTTTTGTCATGATTGGCATCAGTGGTGTAGTGGTTAGTATGTCAGCACATGTACTCTGGTGCTCACGGCGACCCGATTTCGATTCCCACCTCGTGGTCCTATGCTGATCCTTCCCCTCTCTCTACTTTCCCGTCAATACCCTCTACTGTCCTATATAAAAAAGCTGAAAACCCAGAGAAAATAATTATAAAAAAAAGATTGTTGTCATGATATAAACATGCTATTGCTAACTGTTTAATAAAAGTGTTAGCAAAACCAAAAATATTAGTCATGTCAAACATGTTAACAGTGTGCTAATCTTTGAAGAATACCATTAAAGTATGGTGGTAAGACTATGTCAAAAAAATGTTAGCTACACACCGACAGCTAGCTCTCTGCAACTCTCACATGGTCACCCCCTGAAGCTAAGTCAGTACCTGGATGGGAGACCACATGGGAAAGCTAGGTTGCTGCCAGAAGTGGTGTTAGTGAGACCAGCAGGGCGCTCAACCTGTGATTTGTGTGGGTCCTAACGCCCCAGTATAGTGAATGGGACTCTATACTGCTCAGTGAGCGCCATCTTTCCGATGAGATGTTAAACCGAGGTCCTGACTCTCTGTGGTCTTTAAAAATCCCAGGATGTCCTTCTAAAAAGAGTAGGGGTTTAACCACGGCATCCTGGCCAAATTTGCTCACTGGCCTCTGTTCATCATTGCCTCCTAACCCTCCTCATATCATAATTGGTTTCGTCACTCTGTCTCCAATCACCAATCAGCCATCGTGTCATCCAGGTGGATGCTATACACTGTTGGTGATTAAGGAGATTCCCCACAATGTGTAAAGCGATTTGAGTGTCCAGAAAAGCACTACATAAATGTAATGAATTATTATTATTATTATTATTATTATTATTATTATTATTATTATCAATAATTCTAAAACATTAATTCTAATATTAAAACATGCACAACCATGCTACTAAAGTGCTAATCACATTATAAATATTTAGCAACATACTAACATTACTTGTTGGCTAGCCTGCTAATAGCCTGTCTAGACATGCACAAAATATTGCCTTGTTTTCAGAAATAAAAGCAAAGTAAACTAGTCGGCCAATGGGGTAAGCAAACTAGTCTTATTTCAAAGTAGATTATTTTGCTTGTTTTAAGGAAAAACTCACTTCATTTCGATATTCTTTCTGAAAACAAGACAATATTTTGGCTTGTCCAGAAAATGCTGCTTAATCTAAGAATATTTAGATATTTGGACTAGAAACAAGACAAAAATTCCAAGTAAGAAAAGCATTTTTGCAGTGTGCAGTGTTTGTCTTGAGTGATTTTCTTTAAAGCTTTCTGAATAAAAATGTAAAAAAAACTCTGACCCAAACTTTGGAAAGTCTAAGTATCTAAATTTGATTTGTGGCCCCAGTCACATTAGTGCCTTTGACTCCCTACACTGGTGGTGTAAGGGAAAGCCCATGAGTCATGACTTATTCCCTTATAAGGTGCTGTAATCTCAGGGTTGCAGAAACTTGCCCTTGTCAAAGTAAATTTTGTGATGTGCCAAGAGCACAGTCAACCTTAGGAATGTGAAAACAAAAAAGATAACACCAAAAATGTACATTTTTAACTCTCTGTTGCATGCAAGCATATTAAAAAATAATAGATCTGATGCAGTTGTTCATTCATAAACCTTTGAGCAACTATATGGAACAAAATCAATCAAACTCTTAGCTAATTTCAGAATACTACTCAAATTTATAATCATTATATGCAAAACAATTTTTGGTTTTACCCTGAAGCAACTTCAGTCAACAGAAGTTTAAGTGTGTGAGTAAATGTTCTGCTGTGGTGATTTGAATATAAGACTGTATAAGCAACACTTGTTCAGACAGAACTGTGGTCTGCAATGCTTTTCTATTTCAGCGCAATCTTAATGACACCTCGCAAGCTCCAATACAAACATGAGCGATTTTAGTCTTTGGTGCATATCAAGAAATAATCCCCCATCGCTGATTTGCAATAGATTGCAGATGCTTGCTGTTCCTGCAGTTTTGCAAATGAAATCTGTGCTCCAGCTGGCTTGCATTTGAGATGCTGTAACCTCAGCCGGCTTCCTTCTGGAAGATTCCAGTGACGAGTTCTAGCTGGATCAAACCTGAATGAATTTAAAAGCATTTCCACAAGGACAAGAGCGTATTTCTGTCGTGTATTCTGAAATAGACCACACACACTGTAAAAAAAAAAAAAGTTAATTAATTCTTTGTTAGTTAAACAATAGTGCTTATTGTACTTGATGATTTAGTGTCTTAATTAAAGGTGATAAGAACAAATCAGTGAGATAAAACCTTTGGCATAAAACCTTTTTTTATTTTTAATGGCTTGATTTCACATACAAACTTTGAGTACATTTACTTGACAAAGCTGTAGTCAAATATCAACAGAAAAAAAAAAAAATTGTGTACATTGTGCTCACATAGATATGTAAAACTTGATTAAAATTATGTATTAGGCATGCCAGGCCAACCATTAAATAAATAAATTAATTAATTTATTAAAAATATGTTTTTTGAATGTTTCACAACCATAAAATGCTGCTGTTGTTGTTGTTGTTGTTGTTTAAATTAATGGCCCAAATGTATTTTTCCCATTAGTTCCCATTAATATGCAACAATTATGTGCAAAAATGTTTTCTGATTATGTACCCCTATATACATTTCTGGAGAGAGAGAGAGAGAGAGAGAGAGAGCAAAATACATCCCAGGAGGTTTTGTTTGTTACTATTTTTGTTTTTGTGAATCCACCAGAGGCCGCTGTGTATGCTTTTTGAGATCTCAAATTTCTCTCACAGGTGCCATACGCGCCTGCAGTTCTCACGTAAATCCACCAGAGGCCGCTGTGTACGCTTTTTGAGATCTCAAATTTCTCTCACAGGTGCCATACGTGACTGCAGTTCTCACGTAAATCTACAAGAGGCCGCTGTCGACTGACTAACTTACTGACTGACCGGCCGACCTATTACCCCCACCCTCTCCCTTACCTAAACCCAACCCATATTGTTTTAAAAACATCGATTGACCTGAAACGTTCTTCACCGGACTCGAAACCCATTGTAACAATGTTCATGTCAAGCTACCAGACAAACTGGTAACCGCAGGAAAGCCGTCCATACAGAGGTAAGCGGTCAGCTGGTAATTGCGAAAAGGAACAGCATCACACCGCTCCGTATCGTTCGTTTTAAAGATGAAATGCAGCCATACGTACTTCTGACTACGTAATTTGTGATCTCCAGAAATGTATATAGGGCTACGCTTTCAGAATGTGCCTATGTTGTAATTTTCACAAGTAGACACCAATGGCGTCAAAACGTTTATCTTTATAATTTCTGTAAGTGACTGTTACAATACAAATCTGTGAAAATGATTAAAATGCTGTGTTCTGCATGTCAGACCAGTAGATCGCACTCATTCACTCTTGAATATCTGTGTATTTACACAGTGAATCTGAAATTTTTGTCCTTAATTTTCACACATTAAAAAATAAATTCGACCTCACGTTGTGTTAATCGTATTACCACTGACTCCAAAACTTTTGCTTGTGATTGAAAAATTGTAACCGTGTTCGATTTTTTTTGTTTGTTTTTGTTTGTTTTTCGCAGCTGAAAAAGAGCTTTCAAGGATGTTCTGACAGTTCAGAGCCACCGTACAAGCCAAAGTCAAAGCACAAAATGTCGTCAATTAAGCCACAGATTTGCTCACAGTGCTTAATGTAAGACAGAACGTGGTGGACAGTTGAAAACCTGTATGCTGGATTCAGTGACTGGCGCACTTCTAACCTGCTGCTGTTTGGGATGTGTGTGTGTGTGTGTATGTCAATACATTTGACGTACTTCCCATCGACATTAATAGAAAGACACCTCATTGTCCACTTTGGTCAGTTGCTCTGATATGTCAACGTGGCTGCCTATTATGATGTCTATGGTACAGCCAGTCTCTGTACAGTATTTGTTTACGTACATAATATGTGAAGTATCACAAGCAATGCATCAAAATTCCACTGGTTTCCTAAAATAAACTTTGTATTTGGGGATAATCCAACACAATCTCACGGCAATTCGTAACGTTTTGATTTAGTGGCTAATTCGTACGAATTCGTACGATCTAATTCGTACAATTTAGTACGATTTGCTCATCCGCCAATGACTGTTGGGTTTAGGGGTGGGGTTAGGTGCCACGCCTCCTTTTTAAAATTGTTCAATTTCGTATGACTGAACTCGTACGAATTCGTACGAATTAGCCACTAAACTGTCAAAACGTAAAATACTTATGTTTTCTCGTGAGATCAGGCTGGATAATCCAGCACAGCTCTTTGATAATTAGCTGAACACTTCTTCCTCTATGCAGTATTGAATGAACACAATATGTAGCCTATTCTTCTACTTTGGAGAAGAGAGGAGAACAGAGTATCACAGCTTGAACTGACTCCGAAATGTTTTGCGTTTTTTTTCTGAATGGATTAATTAATACGCTTCGGACTCAGTGTGCAAGGTTTGAGTAGCTGACGAATTTATCGGATATGAAGACGAATAATACACATGGGAAAATTTCAGACTTCAGTGTGCAAAGACCTTGAGACCGAACACATAATACACAAGAACACGATGCCACTGTATTCACAAAATCTCACTTTTGTAATTAACACAGAGATAAAGATGGTATCTTTTATAAAAACCTGCACTTCAAACCCATCTTCTGGTCTTAACAATGCATTTCTCAGCTATAAAATGGTTGCATAAATACCCCGTAAGACTAATTTCTGGAATTTTCCTTTGCATTCCCTGATTATCTTCAAATACTCCAAACACATTGGCCCTTGGGTGTTGGCTGTTTGGGATTTCAGACATATTTTGCACATGATTACGGTTTCTTTAAAAGCAAACGAGTCTCAGATAATCAGATAATGTTTCTTCTCAGATAATCCAGCATATAACAAGCTTCTCATTAGTAAAACAAATGCTGAAGGATCTAAGAGCATTGCCATAAGGTAGAAAGATCATCCATCCAGAAACACGTGCAACAGCATGTCTAACAACACATTACAGTTGGTCTGAATGTTAACTATTAACATTTAAAACATGGTAGCAGCAATCTAAATGTTAGCAACATGCTAATTCATGTGCAACCATGCTACTAAAGAGCAAACCATGTTACATTGCAATACACTAGCAGTGTTACATGTGAACATGATGATGTACAATAATGTTCTTGGAGCTTCGAATGATTGCAGTTGAGTCGAATCACTGAAGTCACATGGAATATCTTGACATTTTTGGTGAATTTTTTCTTGACTTTGAATGTCTAGAGCCCATCACTGCCTCAGAGAGCTCTTGAATTTCATCTGAAAGCATAATTTGGGTTGAAACAAAGCAATTTATAACAGAATTTTCATTTTTGGTTGAAATAACCCTTTAAACTAACCCTTTTCGTGAATAAAATGCAACACATAGTCATTTATTCCTGATTATGACGCATATCAGAGAGAAAGAGTATGATGAATCTCTGTCTTGAATCTGTGCATCATTGGATGTTTGTTATTGGTTGGATCTCATGTGATTGACAGATTGACCCCGCCCTTGTGCCTGTCCTAAATATTTGCTATTGATTTGTTTATGATGCAGAATCTCTTGTTGCGACACTTTTCATCCCAGATCTATAGCATGGCATTTTTACAGTTATTTTGGTGCACAAAAGTGTTCTTGGAGCTTCGTATGATTACAGTTGAGTCACTTTTTTTTACTAGAGCCCATCACTGCATCAGAGAGTTTTTGGATTTCATCTAAAAAGCATAATTTGTGTCGAAACAAAGTAATTAATAAAAGAATGTATCTGAAAAATATCACAGTTTGTGTTGAAGCAAAGTAATTAATAACAGAATTTTCATTTTTTGGTGAACTAACCCTTTAAACTAACTTTTTGCAAGAATAAAATGCTACACAAAGTCTTTTACTCCCTAATATTACACATATCAGATAGAAAGAGCCTCGTGAAAAGGGAAAAATGCCTTTTTTGGTGTACAAAACTGTTCTATGAGCTTCGTATGATTACAGTTGAGTCACTGAAATCATGGAACATTTTTGGTGAAATTTTTTCTTGACTTTGAATGTTTAGAGCCCATTGCTGTCTCAGAGAGCTCTTGGATTGCATTTAAAATCTTAATTTATGTGATTACAAAGTAATATATAGCAGAATTTTCATTTTTGCGTGAACTAACCCTTAAAAACTAACCCTTCGCAATAATAAAATGCTACACAAAGTCTTTTATTCACTATTATGACACATATCAGATAGTAAGAGGATCATGGAAAGGGGAAAATGTCTTGAATCTGTCCATCTTTGAATGTTTGTTGTTTGTTATTGGTTGAATCTCATGTGATTGACAGATTGACCCCGCCCTTGTGCCTGTAAACCAGTTATATCATTTAAGGTTTACGAGGGCTCGTAAATTAAAAAAAAAAAGCTGCACATGGATTAATTATGCTTAAACATTCCTGCTACAGACCATAAAAAATTCCATTTTGATTTCTGAAATGATCAGGCTTTGTCTAATGAGATAACCGTGTGATCCCTCTTAAATACTTGCTATTGATTTGTTAATGATGCAGAATCTCTTGTTGTGCTACTTTCATCCCAGATCCATAGCATGACATTTTCTGTCTAGTTAACACAACTAAGCTCATCTGATTTAGATATTATCACAAAGTCTGCATCGCTTTGAAGAGTCGATCTCAAAAGATAATCAGCACACTTAAGGCGATGACAACTTTTTATACTTTATATTCATGCTAAATTCCAACTCGTTTAATCTGTCGGCATCAGCCGGAATACACGCCAACACCAGGGCTTATAATGCGAATGTAGTGACAGTTTGAGTAGGCTTTCATAATAGCAGATGCTGTCTTGCTGTGTAAATAAGCTCACTCTCATTGAAACTCACAAGCAAACACAGTTAAATGTGCTCGGACCAGTTTTACTCGTTACATTCTGTCCATTCAGTTGCCTTTCTCTCAGCTTGCAGTTCTGTTTGAAGAAACATTATATTTATAATTCAGACCAAATTTTTGTCTCTCTTCAAAAAAAAAGAATGTAAATGTCTCATCCTCAACCCTATAATCAAATTCTTGTCATGGAGACTAAGAAAACTGTTGTGAGTCATGTTTGCCCGCCGTGAAACATTGCAGTTTTTTTTTCCTAAGGTCACATTCTGACATTGCAATGTTTTCCAGCTAACAAAACAATGTTCACAAGGACATTCAAGGAACATTTTTACAATTATGATGAACATGTAATTTATATGTTCGAATCATCCAGTTCTTAAACATGATGCAAATGTTGTTGGAATGTTATCTGAACGTTCTGAAATGTGCAGTACCTATTTTTCTAAATTAAAGGGATAGTTCACATAAAAACTGAAAATGTCCCCATCAGTTTGTCATTCTTGACTTCTGTTGAACACAAAACAAGATATTTAGAAGATTTTTTAAACCATCAGCCAGTCTTGGATCTATTTTAACGATTTAGGCCCATAGCGCAAAAGCATTAAGGGCGTGTCCGAATCCACTTTGCTATTTTAAGGTATTAAAAGGTATTTTAAGGGGAAAAAATGCTCTGCGCCCTGGTGCATGGTCTAACAGGGTTGTGCTTATTCTCTTTATGAGTTATGGGTGTGTTTTGAGCATAATGTGCATTAAACCATTCCCCTTCCCTTTAACAGTCAGTTGCGCCGCACCATGGCACATTCGCTATTTACATGGTGGACTTTGTAAGTGTAGAAACTGAACGCTTCACTTTAGCGAGAAAACGGTTAAACAAACAGATAAAGAACAAACCTCCTCTATTTGGCCTCTTTACTTTCTCTTAACTTTACTTTACAATCGTGGAGTAGGGAAATCGTGTTGTACACACTCCACTGAAGACATCCATTAGCCTACATATTTAATTTCGTTTGTTAAGCGCAAAGATTTGTTTTAAAACTATTTCTAAATTCTGTTCTGATTTCCAGCAAACGAATAAATGAACAATAATTATAATTATATCCAAACACATGTTCTATTCTTCCGCCCCATATGGTGATGCATACATCTCATTGCTGTGCATCCTGTGTGTGTAAGCATTTAGACCACATAGCCGCATAACAAACACGCTCTGTGCTGGAGTTTAGACCAGCTTTTAGTTGGGCAATGGCGCGGTCTATTTCAGTTTCTTAAAATAGCAATGCGCCAACAATACGCCTTAAAGGGCACATAGTTTACCCGTTTTTAAGATTTAATATTAATATTATGATTCTTCCGAGTGTGCCAGTTTAGGTTCAGTTCAAAACACAGTTCAGATTTTTGGATTATAATGTGTTCAAAAGTGACTTTTTAGGGGCGTGTACATAGCTCGCTGTTTTAGGGGTGTGTTGCTAATCATGAAAATTAGTTTCGACTAATAGTTTTCGCCCATTGAGCCTTACATCTAAAAATAGAGCAAGGGTATTCCTTTAATGACATTGCTTTGACTAACATGCTGACAATGGCGGACGTGAAACAACAAACTGAGGATATGGTGATGCATGCCTGTCCATCAATATTGGTGGGCGGGGGGACCGCACTCCTACGCCAAGTTGCGGTCGATCTGAAAACCGCTCCAATCGGTCCACCGTTTTTATGTTGTTAACTTAAAAAAAAAAAACTGGGTGTGCTTATATCACCCTAGTATGACGGTCTATACACTCTACCTACACATATATCTGTCCAAACAGCTTGAAAAGTAGATTTTTCACCATAGGTGCCCTTTAACACACCTCATTTATAGACCAGCACACCCATGAATCCACAAAGTGGCACAAATGTATTCGCTATTTAAACAGCGTGGCGCAAAGCAGGAAAATTATAGTTGCGCTGGTCTGAAAATAGCAAAAATCACACAGAACATGTCTTGCACCTTATTGCGGCGGGTGTATGATAGTTAGATAGATAGATAGCCATGCTTTTAACATAAAAAAGGTTTTGAAAAAGTGGAAGATGAGAAAATTATGACAATTAAAATTTTTGGCTATTCCTTTACATGAAAGTCTAGCTAAAACATTTTAGCGTGTGATGAACAATTGTGCAAATAGCATTCTATGGTAATATATTGAGCACTTTATACCCCAGAATACCTCTGAATCAGTGTAATGAAAGCATGCTTGTTCATAACCAGTGTTGGGTAAAGATACTTTTAAAAGTAATATATTACGATCTTGAGTAACTTTTCATTCATTCATTTTTTTCAGGGGTCACCACAGCGGAATGAACCGCCAACTTATCAGCATATGTTTTACACAGCGGATGCCCTTCCGGCTGCAACCCACCACTGGGAAACATCCATACAATCTCATTTACACACATATACTACAGACAATTTAGCTTACACAATTCACCTATAGTGCATGTTTTTGGATACGGGAAGAACATGCAAATGCCACACCGAAATGCCAACTGACCCAGCCGAGGCTCAAACCAGTGACCTTCTTGCTGTGAGGCGACAGATGTACCCACTATGCCTCTGCACTGCCCTGGTAGGTGTTTTTTTTTTAAGTAAAATGTTATTTTTGCTTTTTTAAAGGCTTATGATTGTAATATATTACTTTTAAAAGTAACTTTATCCAACACCGTTTAGACTTTGAGAGATCCTTACCAGAATATAATCCAGAATTAAGAATATTTACTATTACCTTGTAAATTTTTTTTTTAAATCTATTAACAGTTGTAAAGCTGAAAATTATAACAGAAATTCACTGCAAAAAAATGCTTTTCTTACTTAGTTTTTGTCTTCTTTCTAGTCCAAATATCTAAAGGTTCTTAAATCATGAAGAATTTTCTAGAGAAATTAAAAAATATTGTTTTGTTTTCAGATATAACATTAAAATTAAGTGCTTTTTTCCTTAAAACAAGCTAAATAATCTTTTTTCAAAGCTAAAATGGCGATTCAGAATGCAATAAGCAATGCGATCATTATAGAGATTTGTGGAATTAACTTTTATTGGCATTTTTTGTAGCTTCTAATAGTATATTTGTCATAGTTGGTCATGTTAATTACAGTGTAAAACCCAGTAATGAGCTGGCAGTTGTTTTTCTGTAATTTACCGATTTATTGTACTTATAAGACACAATTTTATAGATATATAGTATGTTTTATTATGTATGTTAAAGGACCAAGGTGCACACATTGTGACAGGTTTTAAACCCTGTTTTGTTGTCAGAAAGTTTAATATATATATATTTTTTAAAGCTCAGTACAAACTTTACTGCCACTCGTAAACGGTAACTCACTGTTTTAGGCTGTATAAGTTCAGAGTTCAGACCATCCCATTTAACAACGTTCAACTCCACCTTTAAAAGTTTACATCCTTCAAAGAATGCGGCTTCTGAAAAAAACGGGACAAAATCAGATGTTTTTTATTACTCTCCCTCATATGTTAACCTCAGTTTTATTCAGTTTTTGTTCGACAGAACTCCAAAAAAGATATTTTGGAAAAAATCAATGGTGGCCACAACATTTTTTTAATATCTTCAAAATAACCCTTTTTAATTATTGACACAAAAAAGTCTCTTGTACTAAATCAGGGGTGTCCAAGCTTGGTCCTGGAGGGCTAATGTCCTGCATATTTTAGTCCTAACTCCAATTAAACACACCTGAACCAGCTAATCAAGCTCTTTAGGTATACTAGAAACTTCCAGTGAGGTGTGTTGAAGGAATTTGGAGCTAAACTATGCAGGACACCAGCCCTCCAGGACCAAGTTTGGAAACCCCTGTACTAAATGCATGAAAAAGCCATATAATAGCCACCAAATATTGCTAACACTTTAGTTTAGGTCATAATCCATTCTATTAACTACTGGCTTATTATTAAGATACTAACTGTTAGTAGTTATTAGAAAAAGTATCTTATTCTGCATCCCTAATCCTACCCAAAACTCTGTTCTTTACTATTAATAAACAGCTAACTAGTAGTTTAAGAAGCAATACTAGTTGTGTTGGTTAATAGTTTATTAATAGCGTAATATTGTGACCTAAATTAAAGCGTTCCTCAAATGTCTAATCTCATCTAATGCATATGGCATATCAAAGTTAAACATGACCTGACATATATGCATGATTTATTCATTCACTAAGTCAACTCAGGCCATGTTATTTGTGTAGTGCTTTACACAATTCGTGATGTTTAAAAGCAGCTTTACTGAAAATAGTGTTTAATACCAAAGCAAACAAGCCAAAGGTGACTGGGGCGAGGGAAGAAAACTGGTGGAGAAAAATTACTCAGCGTTTGGCAGCCCGAGTGATTTTAGAAAAGTACTTTAGCTTCAATGTAATGCCAAAGTAATCATGCTCTATATCATGCAACAACAAAAAAACTGAAGGTACTTATTTTTTTAATAGCATTCAGGTCTTTGACATGGCTGTCCTGCTTTTGATCTACTGCAAAAAGGCTTTTCATCTTGTTTCTAGTCCAAATATGTAAACATTCTTAAACAGTGTGGGGGGGTAATGCATTACAAGTAACGCGAGTAATTAATAATATTACTTTTTAAAGTAATGAGTAATGCATTTCTTTTAAAAATGAAGTAATAATATTTAAGTTATTTTTTTGTAACTATATATTTATTACAGAACAAGGGTTTGCATTAAATAAAAATACAAAAGAAATGAAATAAATAAATAACAATGAAGAGGAAAAGAAAAACTCTGGGGTGAGAAGTGACCTTTATACACCTCTAATATTATACTATTTATCTTTCAGTACACTTTAGTTTATCTAGTTATTATATAAGAAATTTTCTCAATAAATTCAGACCATACTTTGATTGTTTGGGGTTTAGCTCTGTTGATTCTTGCTGTAGAATATTCTAACAGTGCAATATTTTTTAGTTCTATAAGCAACATTTTGTCTGCTGAAAATGTGGGCTCATGCCAGATTTTGAATATAACCTTTGTTGCTGCAGTTAGTGCAGTATAAAATATTTTACGTTGGTAAATGTTTAAGTTAAGTTATCGTAATCCTCATTCAATGAACAAATATTGGGGTATTTAGGAATAAACATATCACAAATTTCTGAGATCGTTTGAAAGACCTTATCCAAAAATGTTTTTTGAAATACTTTTTAAAAAATGTAATGTGAGTTACTTTTAGTTAATTCGCTTTTTAAAAAATTGCTGAATTAAAATTAACGTAGTCACGTTGATTCCAGCATGCAATGATAGAAATATTGTCATTATTTTGAGCGCATTGAGGAAAAGGAAAAGAGGATTATCTGAATGGACAGTGATTTTACTTTTTAATAGAACAAAAATTACAAAAGTAGTAAACGCATAGCTTTAAACTTTCATTAATTTCAATAAGTATAGGCGGCATGTAGAGCTCCGGGGTCAGGTAGTTCTACGAAGATAACATTATCCAACATTCATTTTTTAATGTTTTTTTTTAAAGGTAAATGAAGGTTATGCAGTGTGTTGTTAACTCCTATATTTAAATAAGTAACTCAAAAGTAACATAATGCATTACTTACAATAAAAAGTAACTAAGTAATCCAACTAGTTACTTTTTTGGGGAGTAACTCAATATTGCATCCTAGGCTCATTCTGATTATATAGCCCTGTATATATTTCTATAGAGAGTGCCAAATACAGGAGGTACGCCTTTTGAAGTTTTTGTTTTCGTGAATCCACTAGAGGCCGCTGTGTACGCTTTTTGAGATCTTAAATTTCTCTGGCGATGCCATTCACACCTGCTCTTCTTGTGTAAATTCACCAGTTACTTGTTTATTTTGTTTTTTGGCTTCTGTTTTCTGGAATCATTGTTCACCAGACTTGAACCCCGTCGCTGTGGTCAACTCCTTTCTGCGTCTCAAGTCCGCCGACGTACATGGCGAGCTACTTGACAAAATGGTAACAGCGGGAAAGCCGTCCACACGGAGGTAAGTGGTGAAAAGAAACTGCGTCATACCGCCCTGTAACATTTGATTTAAAGACAAAATGCAGCCGTATGTACCTCTGGCTACATATTTCGCGCTCTCCTGAAATGTATATAGGGGTACGTTTTCAGAATGAAACTGTGTTGCAATATAGTAATGGTGTTCTTAAATCAACAAGCATTTTCTAGACAAGTTAAAAGCATTGTTTCAAATAATTTCAAATAATAAGTCAAAATTAAGTGAGTTCGACTTTAAAACAAGCTAAATCTGCCAGTAGGGGAAGTTAAATAAACATATTTAGTTTGTAAATGTGGGCGACACGGTGGCTCAGTGGTTAGCACTGTCGACTCACAGCAATAAGGTCGCTAGTCTGAGTCCCGGCTGAGCCAGTTGACGTTTCAGTGTGGAGTTTGCATGTTCTCCCCTTATTGGCGTGGGTGCTCCGGTTTCCCCCACAGTCCAACGTCATGCGCTGAATAGCTGAATTGAGTAAACTAAACTGGCCATAGTGTATGTGTGTGAATGAGTGTGTATGGATGTTTCCCAGTATTGAGTTGCAGCTGGAAGGGCATCCACTGTGTAAAACATATGCTGGATAAGTTGGCGATTCATTCCGCTGTGGCGATCCCTGATTAATAAAGGGACCAAGCCAAAGGAAAATTAATGAACGATATAAGGATGTTTTAAGGTCAAAATTACTTAATTTTGATGTAATATTTTTGAAAACGAACAATAATTTTTACTAGAAAATGCTTCTTGATTTAAGAATGTTTCAATATTTCGACTAGAAGCAAGACAAGAACTCCAAGCATTTTTCACAGTGTCGCTTCGGCGTTCCAGCAAAAATCTGAACTTTCTTTTTTTTTAGATAACACTTGTGCAACATTTTCCATCCACTCTTATACTCAGTCTCCTTTCTCTTCTTGTCAAAGCTGCTTCATTCCAGCACAGTTGTTTAACTGAATCGAATCTGTTCATCAAAATCCAGACGTATATTCACTCTTTCGCTGCCTTTAAATGATTTCACAAGAGCTCTTGTTCAAACACAAAGAGACAGGCGTTTTCAAGGGAGTGTCTGATTTGATACGGCTTCTGCTGCCCTATTATTGTACCATTGGGTGCTGCTGCTTGGTCTCCACCAGTATTTCTCAATCATGCTTTTTTTTTTTGATGTCTCTCTTATCTGTGTCTTGAATTAACGCATTATTTGCCTATTAGTCTTGTGCTGCTCATTGACCTGCAGCTGGGTGTGTCGGATTATTGAGACACATCAAATGTACAGAGAAGGGAGGAGGCAGGATTGAGAAACACTGATCCGGTGATAAGAACAGGGTTAAAAATGCATTGGCAATTCATTTACCTGTTTAGTTGTCAATATTAACCCTCCTGTTAAAAATTCTAATACTTTCCAAATGATATTTAACAGAGCAAGGAATTTTTCCCAGTATGTCTGAATATATTTTTTCTTCTAGAGAAAGTCTTATTTGTTTTGTTTAGAATAAAATAAGTATTTAATTTAGAAGAAAAAAAATAGGGACAATATTATTAGCCCCTTAAGCAATATTTTTTGATTGTCTATAGAACAAACCATTATTATACAATGACTTGCCTAATTACACTAACTTGCCTAATTAAGCCTTTAAATGTCACTTTAAGCTGAATACTAGTGTCTGGAAAAATATCTAGTCAAATATGTACTGTCATTATGGTAAAGATAAAATAAATAAGTTATTAGAAATGAGTTATTAAAACTATTATGTTTAGAAACGTGTTCTCCGTTATACAGATATTGGGGAAAAAATAAACAGGGGGGAAATAATTCAGACATCAACTGTATGCATGTTTTGTATTCAGTTATTTCTGTAGGTAGTGCCATTGTCTGTTACGTTTGCAGCCATTTCATTTAACCAGAAACACAACAAGAACAACATGGTGTGTAATTTAAAGTGCAAAAAACACATCAAACAGCAGGCTACACTGGGACTTTTCTGTGAGTATTAGTTTCAGCTCGTTAAAGATCAGAGAATTACATGGATCAGCTTTTACAGTCCTAAAAAAAACTCTGACGAATCACAAAACGTATGACCTTGTCTTGTATTTTGTCTCATGATTGAGGCACTCCACCTTGTGGCTAAATCAAAATGAAGTGAGAGAGAGTTTGACTAGACAAATAATAATTGATACTTTTTTAAGCCTGAAAACACACTCGGATAACTTGTAGGTTGTAGTCCTTTATCGCTTCATTACTACTGAGAGATGCATGTTTTAGGAACATATACATAATGCAGTCTACTGTCTGAAACTCGTGATCAAGGTTTTTTTTGTTGTGCATGTTTTGAACTCAAAGGTGCGTTTGCTCCCTCTGCTGTTTTGTTGTGGGGGTTTTTTTTGTCTCTAGACCAGAGATGGCCAAAGTTGGCCCGTGGTAACCTTTGATTTTGACCATCCCATCTGAGAAGAAAGAGAAAATGATGGGGATGGTTTCAAGATTCATTCATTCATTTTACTTTGGCTTAGTCTCTGATTTATCAGGGGTCACCACAGCGGAATGAACCACCAACTATTCCAGCATATGTTTTACGCAGCGGATGCCCTTCCAGCCACATCCCAGTAGTGGGAAACACCCATACACTCTCAGATTCACACACACACATTCATACACTACAGCCACACAATTGTTTTCCCAATTCACCCTTAGTGCATGTCTTTGGACTGTGGGGGAAACGGAGCACCCTGAGGAAACCCACGCCAACACGGGGAGAACGTGCAGACTCCACACAGAAATGCCAACTGGCCCAGCCTGGACTCAAACTAGCAACCTTCTTGCTGTGAGGTGACAGTGCTAACCACTGAGCTACAGTGCCTTCTATTTTGAAATATTAGGAAATAAATTAGGAAATTAGCCATGGCGACTTTAATGTAATATAGTTTGGTATATTTAGCTTCGTCCCACTGCTCTTGATGATATTTGGTTTTTGTCCCTTCATATGAAAAAGTTTGGGCACCCCTGCTCTAGACAAAGAGCTGGTTGATTCAAGAGGTCAAGAGGTTGCAGTTTGTCTCTTAATTTATCTCCCATTCACCACAAATCAGTAGGATTATTATCAGAATACCTAAAATACAAACATGATTGGAACACTTTAACTATAATAAAACCATGGTTAATTTTCATATGGGTGCTGCATGGGCAATTTCTATTGGTTTGTATAACTTACGAGTAGAGTAATGGGGTTTGAATCATTTGCAACCAAGTTTCATATAGTTTGAAGATACAACAAAATATTTTATTTATAACAGTTTTTCATAAATACAAAACAGAACAAAAAACATTTATACAATCTATAATATGTTTTTATACAAATAAGGAAAAAATACAGAAAAAAATAAAATAAAATAAGTGATAAAATAAAATAAATAATAAATAAATAAATAAATAAACAAGCAGTGGCACAGTAGGTAGTGCTGTTGCCTCACAGCAAGAAGGTCGCTAGTTTAAGCCTCGGCTGGGTCAGTTGGCATTTCTGTGTGGAGTTATGCATGATCTCCCTGTGTTCGCGTGGGTTTCCTCCGGGTGCTCCACTTTCCCCCACAGTTCAAAGACATGTGGTACAGGTGAATTGGGTAGGCTAAATTGTCCATAGTGTGTGAGTGAGTGTATGGATGTTTCCCAGAGATGGGTTGCGGCTGGAAGGGCATCCGCTGCGTAAAACATGCTGGATAAGTTGGCGGTTCATTCTGCTGTAGCGACCCTGGATTAATAAAGGGACTAAGCCGAAAAGAAAATGAATGAATAAATGAAAAAAACAAGCACCAGTCCATCCAAGCATGCACCAAGAGTAAATAATATACATCGAGTTTTACTTGATAAAACTCAAAACATTGAAAAGAAAGTGAAATTGTCCATGAATTATAAGCGCCCTACTTTCAACTCTTAAAAAGATAAGCAAGGAAGAGGCCCCAGATGTTTTCAAACTTTTTAGAAGCATCTGCCTTAGACTACACAACCTTTAAAAGTAAAGCCAAATAAATAAAAAATCATGGTAACCACACATTAACTATGGTTTTGCCACTCTAATTAAAGTTACACATGGTATTTGTAGTAAAACTTATGGTTATGCTAATTTTTGCTATGATAAAACGATGATTCATTTTGGTAAGGGAAGTATCGTTGAAGTCAAAATGATTCGCCCTCCTGTGAATTTTGTTTATTATCCAAATATTTTCCAAATGATGTTTAACAGAGCAAGGAATTTTTCACAGTATTTCCTATAATATTTTTCCTCTGGAGAAAGTCTTATTAGTTTTATTTCGGCTAGGATAAAAGCAGATTTTTATTTTTAAAAACCATTTAAGGTCAATACTATCAGCCCCCTTAAGCAAATTTCTTTTTTGATTGTCTACAGAACAAACCACTGTAATACTATGATTTGCTGAATTACCCTGACTTGTTTAATTAACCTACAGTAGTTAAGCCTTTAATATCTAGTAAAATATTATGTACTGTCATCATGGCAAATATAAAAGAAATAAGTTATTAGAAATTAGCTATTAAAACTATCATGTTTAGAAATGTGTTGAAAAAAATGTTTACATTTATCAGAAATTGGCGAAAAAAATATACAGGGGGGCTAATAATTCTGACTTAAACTGTATGTACTTTCTCGATTTCAAAAACATGCTCTGTAATAATGATAACTTATTACTGCAAGGAAACTCTTTTGAACAAATACAGACTGAAGTCTTCTGTCAGAAACTGCTGCGCAAGTATTTTTTTTATCAAATGGTGCATTTGCTCCCTCTGCTGCTTTCATCTGCGTTTGTCCTCTCTACAACACAAAGAACTGGTTGCAGCAGGAGGTCAAGGTTTGTTTGGCAAGCCTCTATTAGCCTCTGCTGGTGAATACTGTAACTACACCTTCTTCATTTATTGAGACCATATGAATCCTTTTTTCTTTTTGACAAGAAACAAGCCTGAAATTAAACAAGATTTATCCTATTTAAAACCATCAACAAATTCTGCAGATTATTGGAGTAGCTTTCATAAAGTAAGAACAGATAACACATATATTTAATATATATAATATAATATACAAGTATTAAACGTAAAATTACATTAAAAATGTACTGACAAATTACTATCTGCACATCAGTAAAATTGCATAATGGCCAAATTAATTAGTATTAATTATAACTGTATATTTATCCCAAAAAATGAATCTGTGTTTTCTTAAAGGTATAGAAAAATATAATCAACCCAATCCACTCAAAATAAGTGAAAGTTATTTGGTTTATAGTTATTAGAATTATAGTGTATAATACAGGGGCGTTGCTAGACATAAAGCTCTACTGGGGCACGTACCTCCTTCCCCCACCCACCCCCCCACCCCCCCACCCACCCCCCACCCCTATATATAGTATATTATATTATAAATAAAAGTATTCTTATTATTAAACAATTATTCTTCAAAATAATCGTAAATGTAACTGGAAAACAATGTTAAGAGAACTGGAGTGATGCTAAGATCATTTAAGAAATTACTTTTGCATAAATATTAATTTCATTTGAATGTAATTCTATAGACAATTCAATAAAATACAAAAAAAGATGTGTTATAGGATTATCTGTTGTAGACTTGACACATGGCAGATAATTAGGTTTGTTTTACCTCCTGACTCGTCATCCCTCCTTTTTGCTTCCTACAAATAAATTTATCAGGAGGCATGTTTAGTAAGATCACCATCATGTTGTTTAAACTTTAGTTTTGTCCACTTGCAAAACAAAAAAGGCTGTTATGCCGGTTTTCCAACGCATGAGCGGCGTGTAACAAGCAGCCTGCTTTTTTGGCGCGCATGTTTACTACCGGGACTCTCAGAAGAAGAGCAGCGCGTGCCCGAGCAGCGCGTGCGAGAGGCGCGCGTGTTCTCTGCGCACACTCGGAGATGCGTCAGTTTGCTTTTTGATTAAACACATTGCTTTCACCAGCGTTGGTTCAGTTGCACATAGAGAATAACGTCTTTATTTCGGAATGACCACTCTTAATAAATACACTTGCATATGAAGTAAATCATATCTCAATGCATTTACTGAGGCACTGGAGATTTTCCCTGGGGCACGTGCCCCAGTGAATTGGGTCTAGCGATGCCCCTGGTATAATATATATTTTCCTTTTTACTGTATTGTGAATAACTGGATTTGACATTATTGTTTGAGTAATGTAATTTTCCAACACAATCTCACGGCAATTCGTAACTTTTTTTTTAGTGGCTAATTCGTACGAATTCGTACGATCTAATTCGTACAATTTAGTACGATTTGCTCATTCTCCAATGACGGTTGGGTTTAGGGGTGGGGTTAGGTGCCACGCCTCCTTTTTAAAATCGTACCATTTCGTACGACTGAACTCGTACGAATTCGTACGAATTAGCCACTAAACTGTCAAAACGTAAAATACTTACGTTTTCTCGTGAGATCAGGCTGAATTTTCTGTACTGTTTATTTATTTGTGTCATGTGACATTTACTGTGTGTTCAAATGAACTTCAGATGCACTAGAACAACATGAGTGCTGTTTTTGTTATGTAACGTAATGTATTGTGTATTTATATAACCTATTTATCATGTATGGCCGTACACTCAACGCACTTCACAGTCATGAGAGGGGAGGTCTCTTACCACACGCCAGCTATAGGTGGAATGGATAGACAGTAAGAGAGCCAGTTCAGTGGATGGGGATGATTGGGAGGCCATGATGGTTAAGGGACGATGGAGGGAATTTGGCCAGGACACCAGGGTTACACCCCTACTGTTTACAAGAAGTGTCGTGGGATTTTTAATGATCACAGAGAGCTAGGACCTCGGTTTAACGTCTCACCCGAAAGATGGTGCTCACTAGCTATGTTTCCATCCAAAAATGTGAATGAATAAAAGACGTGCGAATGAAGCAGCGTTTCCATCCAACGAGTCAAAGCGAACAAAATCGGCACTTCCTGATTATCTGGCGCCAAATATCAACAGTAAAAACAGAATTTGCTGCAGTAGGAGAAGCTGCGTCAATCGTTTCTTTATTTAATAAATGACTCAGAAGGCAATCCTGACATGCAGTGAACATGCGGTGGCGTTTGAAGTGTCAGATGCGGATTCTGGAGGTAATAAATGATATAATAACACTAATACTTAAAAGGTAAGGTGTTTTAGAATGACCAAAACAACATTTCAGATGGTTTACAGTGTGCTCAGCCTGCTGGTTTGTTCATTTACACCCATTTTCATCTACACATGATCTCTTATCACAAAATCACATGACCTTTTTTAATGCGCATACTGAAATTTGTGCCGTAAAAGTGTTTCCATCGTAGTTTACGAATAAAAAGTTTATCCTACTCAGTTATGCGCATAAGTTTTTTATGCGCATTTTCAAAATTTATGCACATCATGGCGATTCCATCAACCGTTTTTTAATGCGCATATACAAAATGCGCATAAAAACAGGTGGATGGAAACATAGCTACTGACAGTATAGTGTCCCCTTCACTTTACTGGGGCATTAGGACTCACAGAGACCACAGGTTGAGCACCCTCTGGTGGCCTCACTAACACCACATCCAACAGCAACCTAGTTTTCCCATATGATCTCCTATCCAGGTACTGACCAGGCTCAGCCCTGCTTAGTTTCAGTGTCTTGGGCTGCAGGGTGATATGACTGTGGTAACCCTGCTGAAAAATCCAGCCTAGGCTGGTTGGCTGGTTTTAGCTGGTTGACCAGCCTGGTTTTAGAGGGGTTTTGGCCATTTCCAGATTGGTTTCCAGCCATTTCCAGCCTGGTCTTAGCTGGTCAGGCTGGAAAATGACCAGCTAAATCCAGCTAAAACCAACTTGACCAGCTTGGTTTAAGCTGGACATAGCTGGTTTTGGCTGGGCTCCCAGCCTGTCTAGGCTGGTCAAGCTGGTTTTAGCTGGTCATTTTCCAGCCTGACCAGCTAAGACCAGGCTTATTTTAGATAGATACATTTAATATTTGTTCTTCTTTATAAATAGCACGCTGCTGATCAGGATTACAAGTGAAGAATTGTGTTTCAAAGGGCTGTGTGAAGAAATGCGGTGTGATTTGAAAATAAAAATAAATGAAGACCACAATTGTTTGTATCAGTTGTCATTTTTATATACCATATACAAAATTCATTCATTCATTTTATTTTCAGCTTTGCCCCATTATTAATCAGGGGTCGCCACAGTGGAATGAACCGCCAACTTATCCAGCATATGTTTTATCCAGCGGATGCTCTTCCAGCTGCAATCCATCACTGGGAAACACCCATACACTCTTGCATTCACACACATACACTACGGACAATTTAGTTTACCCAATTCACCTATAGTGCATGTCTTTGGACTTGTGGGGGAAACCGGAGGACCTAGAGGAACTGAGGAAACGCGGGGAGAACATGCTAACTCCACACAGAAATGCCAACTGACCCAGCCGAGGCTCGAACCAGTGACCTTCTTGATGTGAGGCAAAAGCACTACCCACTGTGCCACCGCATCGCTCCCAAATACAAAATACACAAACAAATTAATAAAACTGTCAGGAGGAACAGACGGAAAATAGATTTTTAACAGTGCTAACACAGCTAATGCCACAAAATGCTAAATATTATAATATACCATGATGAAAATGATGAGCAGCCTTACTATTTAAAATATTATAAATAATAATAAATCTGTCATTTTGAGTGAAAGTTACCTAAATCACCAATAATTTAAATCACAAATTACTTAGTAAAAAAGAAGATATTGTGCCTGGGGCCATTTTACTTCTGTTTACATCTATGGATTTAACATGTCACTTTTGACATCTAGTTAAAGTTGGTTTTATATTAGCATATTCAGACATTCTCAATAATATAATTTCAGAAAGTATTGTTTTCAAATTCTAGATGGGGAAATCATAGCAGCCAATGACTATCAAAGAACAGCACTGTTCGCAGTCAATTAAATAATGCTAATGTTGTTTTAAAGTTGTTCTAACATTCTAATATAGACCGAATATTCGAAGTAGCACAGGTAAACAATATAGGGACCATTAAATGACTGAATGTGCTAATATAAAACCAACTTTACCTCAATTCTTTTGACCACTATCCTGACTTCTTTGAAGGGCTGGTCTATGGCCCGGGGTGTGTATTGGCTTTTATATACATTTGATATCAAACTGTTATGTCAGTGGACTGAGAGCAGATTGCTGTGGCTGTTTGAATGCATTTAACCACATGAGTGTCTGTACTACAAAAAGTAGTCCAGTTAAATGTGTTTTTCAACTGTCTCCGGAAGTGATCGAAAGTGAACAAGGTCAAAATATTTCTGTTCCTGTTTACACTTGTATTTAGCCAAAGAGTGTACTCACACATTTTACTCAAAAGAAACCAAAGTTATGAGAGAATAAGTTGAGTGTGTTCGAAATCACTAGACTTATAGACTTTTGTGAAGATCAGCATGTGAGTTGAGCTAATATTTCTGAACTCATCATAACCCAACAATCAACTTTATCAAATGAAATGAGTGTAGTTAACTCAAAATTTACTGAAAGTTTTTTTCTACTCATTTGAAAAGAGTTTTGAACTTAGTGTTGAAGGTAATGAGTTAAATAAATATCTCATTACCTTCAACTTAAATGGAGTAAGTACAGTACTCATATAGATTCGTTTTTTTTTTAACTCAAATGGTTTGTAACAATCGGTTTCCTCAAATTGTTTATGTTGCCTTAACTTATTGGGTTTTAAAGTACTCAGTTGGTTTGAGTTCTCTTTATTTATTGGGTTTTACTGAGCTCAAATTGCTTATTTTACTCAAACGGATTAAGTTCACTGTATTCATTAGGATTAATTTTTGAACTTAAATAGTTTGTTGCAATTGGTTTCCTCAAAAGGTTTAAGTTACCTTAACTCTTTGGGTCTTACAGTGTCCTATTATCATACATTTTTAAGATGAAATAGGTTTTGGATGCACCAATTAATTTTCTTCCCATTTTAAAATCCTGATAACTAATAAATTCCAGGAAACATGTCTTGTTGAAGTCAAAAGTTTATTTATAACAAATTTTTGCAACTCTGACACATCTGTTTTGTGATGTGTCTGTTTTGGTTTAGTCAGTACAGAACAGACTATATCTAAATTTATCACTCACATAGAAAACATGTTGTTTGTACCCTCAACAGTTCTTTAGATTGTACTTATATAATTATAGTTAATACTTTAGCACTGCATTTTCCATTTTAACATGAATAATTTTTAAATTAGTGTCCATATTTGACCTAAAACCCCCAAAACATTTCCCATAACAGTTACGTCAGACATCAGGAGAAACCTTGCGTTTCGAGTGACGTCATGTCCTCGGCAGCTGAAGGCGGAGTTACACAGAGCTGTTTTCAAGTGCTCACCAGCGACTGTCGCCATTTTGTAAGCTCGTCAATCGCTACAGGAGCGCAGAGCGAGAAGAAACCCCTTCATTAATCAGGCCAGATTATCGAGAAATCAAAACCGCAAGACCACCCGTTGTCGTCCGAAAGGAAAGGGAATCTTATCGTATGTCCGCTATCCAGAACCTCCAAACTTTTGGTAAGAAGAGAGATCTCTCTGGGAAACCTATTATTTTATGGTATGGGGGAAGGGCGGCAGGGAACGACAGGGTGACGGTGATTTTTATGGAATAAATCGTACGATTTAAAAAATATTAATGTTTTCCACTAACACAATTACTGATTTATTAAAACTGGTGTCGTATTTAATTATATTTCCTATCGGAAATCTTAGTCAGGAACAACAGCTAGGCCTACATTTTGTCTTGTTTTGTTTGCTCCTAATGTCGATTAATTGCGTGAGTTAATGATTTAAAATCCTCACAAATTCGTCTAACTTGTTTTAATTTGTTTACCATCTCGAATAAATCGAGATACAGTTAAAAAAAACATTGTGTTCCACATCGACGGCCAACATAACCATTTTGATCGCCAGCTTGTTTTTCTGGGCGAGATACAAAATGGAAGACGCGGCTCGGTGACGGCTTATTTTTAGACAGCGAGAGACATCTCGATCCCTCTGTGCTTTTGGATTGATGTCAGCTAAACGGTAATTACCTATAAAACCGAAACCACCCATTTAGTCTGTAGTTCAAAGGTAAATCGATAAAGCTGTTTGAACAAAAACGAACGAGTCTATTGCGCGAACGGTTAATGAACAGCCAAATCAGATCTGAACTCTACCCTGTTGTTGAAGACGGTGGTCTGCTTTGTCCCAACATGTTCTTCCTAGCCGCATACAGCTGCAAATATACATCCGAGAGTATTTTGGATAGTACAGTTAATTAGGCTACGATGCCATTCAGTCATTTAAAGGGATAGTTCGTCCAAAAATGAATATCACTCACTATTTACTCGCCTTCAAGTGGTTTCTGACCTTTATGGGAATTCTATTGAACACAAACGAAAATATTTTAAAGAACAGGGAAAACCTCCACCGTTTGACTTCCATACCATTTGTTTTTCCTATGATGGAAGTCAGAGGTTTCTTCGAAATATAATATGTTGTGTTCTGAAGAAGAAAGCAACAAACAGGTTTGAAACAAGCCACGGGTGAAGTAAATGACAGCATTTTCAGTTTCATTTTGGTGTGAACAATTCCATTAAAGTACTTCATGTGGCCTAGTTTACAGATTAACTCCGAGCTGTTTCCAGCAAATGACACTTGACACGGCTGTTGCTAATGCTTATTTATTTTCTGCGCAGACCCCTTTGCTGATGCAACTAAGGGTGATGATCGGCTCCCAGCTGGGACTGAGGACTACATCCACATAAGAATCCAACAGCGGAACGGGCGGAAGACTCTGACCACGGTTCAGGGCATAGCTGATGACTATGATAAAAAGAAGCTAGTCAAGGCCTTCAAGAAGGTTGTCACATTTAAATAATTGACGCTCTAAAGTGGTTTACAGTTACGAGAGTGGGCCGTTTTTAACATCCTCGTTTGCATTTCCAGAAATTTGCCTGCAATGGGACTGTGATTGAGCACCCTGAGTATGGTGAAGTAATTCAGCTGCAAGGCGATCAGCGCAAGAACATTTGCCAGTTTCTTACCGATGTGAGTATTTCATGTATAACCCAATTGTGTTTTAATTAAAGCTAATGTAATCGAATAAGTATGAATTTAGGTATAATTTGATGACGTTTTTATTAGTAGCTGATGTAATCGATGCATTTTTATCTCGCAGATTGAACTGGCCAAAGAGGAGCAGCTTAAAGTCCACGGGTTCTAAAAGCTGATGTGAACTGACCCCTTCCCTCCCCAACTCTAAACCCAAGCTTCCCTGTTGTTGTGCTGCTGTTCCCCCTCCCTCCCAGCAGCCTCCCCTCAAGGAAAAAAAAGCTGAAAATGATTACCTCTGATTTGAGACTCTTTAGTATGACACCCTTATCAAAGCGACCAGTCCTGTTCGAGCATGGACAGACGACAAGGCAAATTATGCGGGATAAATGATTTTCGTTTCTGTCCCTTTCTTTAGTATTTTATTTGATATTTTAGTTCATCTTGTGCTTCTCTGAAGCGCAAATTCCATGTAACTTTCTTTCTCTTTGTTTTGTATGAGGTGTTTCAATAAAACCTTCAGATGCCACGTTTTGCACAATCTTTACGTTCGACAGGCCGGGGGTGTGGATTGGGGGCAGTTTGTGTATTTGATTTTTCTTGATTCATATTTAAGAACCACAGTAAACTAATCTGCATTTTTAGTTATGATGTGGGCCAGCCTGCTTCAGGGTTACATTGGTGTACCGTTTGGGCACGAATCACGGCAACCCCATCTCGTCTCATTATGCATCTCTAACTGCCTTTTTTATCCTTGTTTTTCACAATATGCATAATTTCAATTTTCTAAACTTGTAATAACATATTTTGTTTTTTCGTCTGGAATAAACAGTATCCCATACTTGTTGATGTTCTTAATTTTTTATATATATATATATATATACATATACAATGGAAATGACTTGCGCTGATTATTGTACAGGAAGCAGTCATAGATCAATACAAAAGTAGAAGTAGCTCTGAAGTGGCAAGTGAAAAATATAGCTACAGGCAAGTTATGTACATCTTCCCTGAATAAAAAGTGCGGAAATCATCTTTACTGAAACTGGTCCAGCGAGACAAGTTGCTTCAAATGAATGGTAAGTTAGCAGGAAATGTTTTAGAATTGGATTCTAATAGGAACTGTTCTTGCAGAAATTGTTTGAAAATGATTTTTTACTAATTGCGAATTTGGAGCACACCCCCCCCCCCCCCCCCCCCCCCCCCCTCCACCCATTTGGTCTGCAACAGGGTTGTCCATCCCCTGGAGGGCTGGTATTCAGCATAGTTTAGCTCCAGCTTTCTTCCAACACCTGCCTGGAAGTTTCTAGTATACCTAGAAAGAGCTTGATTATAAACAAATAGCTGGTTCAGGTGTGTTTAGTTGTGGTTGGAACTAAAATATTTGGACAACTCTGGTCTACAAACTGCATACAAGTAAGCCGGAGATTAAAATGACAAATGGTTATTTTTACAATACACAAGAAACTTAAATCGCTTCTTGAGGTTAAAAATGTTGACTTTGAATTTGCTTTATTAGTGCTTTTGCAGGAAGACTTGACAGATTTATCTGAATATGTTTTTTTTTCTTTACTAATGTATCTTATTTCAAGTAAAATATTTGGGTTATTTTTGTGTTAGTTGATTTAAAACGAAGTCCGACAGCCTCCATTTGTAAACCGATTACTTTGTAGTTCTCTTTTTTCCACAGCAGAGGGCACAACCGTGTAGGTAAAAATCCAACAATATCAGGGTAGGTTATCCGTGGGGTCTTTAAACGTCATAAATAAAAATCATAATAATTTAGGTCTTAAATCATTTTAAACAAGTCCTAATTTTCCTATGTCCATGTAAAGCTACCCAATCAGTCCAACACCCATTCAATCATTTTTCATCTCAAAAGTTTTTTTAAAAGAGTTTATTTATTAGCTCTATATACCAATATGGTTTAATTATCATCCTTACAACACGATTTGTTTTGAATGTTTTAACTGGGTCATTAGAAAAATTCCTTAGCGTTTAGCTTTGTGTAAGTCTGAAATTTCATTCATAATGGTCTTCAAAAGTCCTAAATTTGACTTGATGAAACTCTGAATATTGTTAAAGAACCTTACATTGGGGGATTCTGATTTATAATCATTTGCTTCCAGCAATTGTTTGGATGTTTAAAACAAGTCATCTTCTGTGCATTTCAATGTCTGTTCATGCATTAAGGAAAAATAATTATAATAATTATAAGAACATCCAAAATCTTTATTTAACTAATAGTGGTGTTCTAATTCTCTATGCAAATGATGTCACCAATCCAAAGTATCTATCTGTCTCTCTTAGGCAGATTGAAGTGGAGCACTCAGACTAATGACTAACAAGTTGTTACAACTGGAAGTAAATCAAACTTTGAACATCCATCTAACCGTTTTCCAAACCGGTCGCTCTACACACAAAATTACTATTTCAGCATCCTAAATCAAAGGCAAGGAAACACCCTGGTCAATCACATGTTATTGGTAATAAATCCAGGTAAGCTGAACTAAAAGTTAAAATTCCCCCCAAAAATAAAAATAAATAAAGTTTTAAAAATAATAATGAAGTACACAAAAAAAATTGCTGTTTGTTCAAACTACTTCTTAAAAAATGAACTGAATAAACACAATTCTTGTGTTTTTTTGTGACAACTTAATAGTTTTATGCTCAATCCACTTAAATTTATTAAACAAAATTGGAATTTTATGGATTTGTGATGAGACAACATGAAGGAATTGTGTGGAAACCAGCATTTGTTACAGTGTACAGTAAAAAAATGACATTTACTGTTTGTTCAAACTACTTATCTAAAAATAAACTGAATCAACACAATTCTTGAAGGTTTTTTTGTGACAAGTTAATTTTGTTATGTTCAATCTACTTAAATTTATATAATTAGTTAACTTATTCCTTCAGGTTGTCCCAAGACATGGTTAGGTTGTTAATGTTAGTTATAAATAGTCAAGGATTTAGGGTTAGTGTTTATTTGACAATTCTTAAACACTACCAGGAACAGCGATGGTATCACTTCATACAGAGCATCCATACACTGTAAAAAAAATTCTTGCTACTCACATGTTTTAGTTGAATCAAACTTTTCTAGTTATCTCAACTTACATCAATCAAACTGAATTTAAATATTCAACCCAGGCTCATTCTGGAAATGTACCCCTATAAACATTTCTTGAGAGTGCCAAATATGTCCCAGGAGGTACATTTTTTTGTACACTTTTTCAGATCTCAAATTTCTTGCGGCCAGCTGTTCTCGTGGAAATCCACCGATCGATTGACCCACCCTTCTCCTTCGCTAAACCCAACCAGCCTGATCTCACCAGAAAATGTAAGTATTTTACGTTTTGTCAGTTTAGTGGCTAATTCGTACGAATTCGTACGAGTTCAGTCGTACGAAATTGTACGATTTTAAAAAGGAGGCGTGGCACCTAACCCCACCCCTAAACCCAACCGACATTGGCGGATGAGCAAATCGTACTTAATTGTACGAATTAGATCGTACGAATTCATACGAATTAGCCACTAAATTAAAAAGTTCCGAATTGCCATGAGATTGTGTTGACCCAACCAATAGTGTTTTTAAAAGCAAAGATTAACCCTCCAAAAATATATGTAGTGACAAGAAGTCAACAAATATTTTTATGTTGCTTTTATTTTATTAAGTTTATCAGGTTTCAACAATTTTTAACTAGTCAGTCTTATGAAATGAACTAATATTTCAATATTCACTAACAAAACAACATTTAATGTGCTGTGCAGGTCAGGGTTTCGTAGCCTAATCAAGGTTATTGATGGAAAATTGCCTGCTGAACTAATATACTGACCCAGAGGTTTAATACAATTAGTCCAGTCAACTGTATGGGTTTGAACAGTACTGCTATAAAAACACAGCTAGCCTCCATTAAGCCATTATTACAACCATTACATTTTATTAAGCTGCAAATTAGTTGATATTATAATTAATTGTCTGTGCCTGGGTGTGTTCAGAAACGTTAAAACATTTTTTGTGTGTGCTTCCAAATGTGTTAGCCTGAGGAGGTGGATTTCTCAGGAGAGTCTGGCTGCTTTCGAAGGTTTGTCATCAGCGTAAACATCGGGGAGTTTTTCCTTACCATCGTCGCCTTCGCATTGATCTGTGGGAGTGTTTTTTGGCAAACAGACACTATTTATTATAACGCTGCCTCAGGACTTTATACATTGTTGCTGAAGAGTGGTTTGAATGCTTGTTATTCACAATATAACTCATTTCAAGTGATGTTTACAATGTAAATGGACTATAGTGAACCTGAAGAAAAAGATGAATAAAATACAATAGACTACCTGAAAAAGACATTATTAAAACTATTATTTGAATTAAAGTTCTTTATAGATATTTGCTATTAAAGGGATTGTTCACACCACAGAATCCTCATCATTTACTCTAAACTTTAATTTCTTTCTTCTGTTGAGCACAAGACAAGATTTTCTGAAGAGTGTTGGAAGCCAGCAGCCATTTACATCCATAGAAACAACAAAAAGTACTACAGAAGTATTTTTTCCCAGCGTTCCTTAGTAAATTCTTTGTGCTCAACAAAACTTCGTCCTTTCTTTGGTTTGGAACAAGTGGAGGATCAGAAAATTGGTGAGAATTTTCATTTTTGGGTGCACTATACCTTTAAGGCAAAATATGACAAAATATTAAGCGTATACAGAAGACACAAGCAAGGGTTGAGATAAAATTATTTAATTTTATCTCAACCCCTGCTCAGTTTTTTTGTGATCATAGTGCAGTTTTTGTGAAATATTTTGTATATTTTTGTATGTTTTTTTATTAGTTGTTTGGATTTTTTATGATCTTTAAATGTTTTGATGCCTGTTTTTAATGTAAATGCTATTTACAAGTGCTAAATAATAAAGAAAAAAAAGAAGAAGAAAAAATCCTAAGCAATCAACGTCTGGCCTACCTGCGGATGGCGCTACTTTCGTCTACTTTCATGTATCACTCCGCAGCCATCCCAAAAACCCAATCAAAATTTCTTTGTGAATTTGAAATGTTTTTTAATGGATATAATGGACACGAGAAGCTTAAATTAAAGCTTGGAACAACAAGAAGTCGGAAATGAGGTGAGTAGTAGAACCTAGGTTGAGAACTGACAACATTAGTCAGTGTAATTTAAGTGTGATAATCTTGTCAGTACGTTGCGTTTTGAACTTTAATGGACTATATTTACTCAGCGGAGCCTGTGCTCATAATTGCGGAGATATAAGTGTATTGCTCGTCTACACTAAGGTGGTTTATTTAGACGTCATGACCAACATTGTTTAAACATCATAGAAAGTCTAGATTCTTGTTTGAAATAGGTTTTATTAACTGTTGTGCATAGGCTACATCTAAAAAAGTTACACCGAGGCCTTAGAGGACAGAAATGTCTGTGCCAAAAATGATCAAGTATCATACTAAGATTACAGATTACATTCCCAGCATTAGTACATTTGTATATGTATTTGCATATGTATATATGTATTTATTTTGAACTTTTTCAATGCCAATTAAGCCACTTAGTTTCTATAAATTAAACACTATGCAGATATTTAACATCACATTTTAGAATAATTTTAGAAAAATCTTGACTGTTTACTTGACTGTATAGGTGAAACGTCATAAAATGGATTCAAAATAATAATACTTCAAAAAACATTGGCAACAAAGTGACGTCTTATTAACATGTATAAATTTTAGCTTAAATGGCAGAAATGATTTGAATGGATTCTTAAATAAATTTAGCAAATTTAATGGGTTTCAATGGGGACATTTTATGTGCCTATACTGTCTAGTGTAAAATGGGTTTTGGCAAAATGCTGTTTGCATTAACACTGTCAAAATGATGGGAAAAAAAGTATAAATAATGAAAAAGACAAAAGTATAAGTTTTAAATTAATATTTGAAATTAAATAAATTTTAAAACATATAAAGTTCAACTCTCAATATAATGAAACAATGGATGTTTCTCAATTCCATGAACGCTGAGAACGGACTTGCATTTTTGTGAAGAGTGGTCCTGCCAGGTTACCCCGGAAGAACGAACTCAGGAGACCATGAGAACACAGAACACGTCCTTTGAGAAATGAGATGCTGTGTTCTTTACTTGTTTTAAACAAAAAATTATGTAAACATTACAACATTCACACTGTGATTCATTGTTTTTCACCCTTTCAATACATAACATGCACAAAGTCCTTACAAATACCTTACTGTACTTAGGCTGCTACTAGTAATACCATTTACCTTTATACCTTTTATTAAGTTATACAAAGCTTAATGTAAAATTTTCAAGATAGGCTCATTCTGAAAACATACCCCTATACATTTCTGGAGATCGCAAATGATGTAGCCAGAAGTACGTATGGCTGCATTTCGTCTTTAAAACAAACGCTACAGGACGGTATGACGGCGTTCCGCTTGCGCTCACCAGCTGACCGCTTACCTCCGTATGGACGGCTTTTCTGCTGTTACCAGTTTGACCAGTAGCTCACCATGTATGTTGGTGAACTTGAGACGTAAAGAGGAGTTGACCATGACGACGGGGTTCGAGTTGGTTCCAGAAATCAATGGTTCCAGAAATCGGGTGAGACTAAAACAGAAGGCAAAAAATTAAATAAACAAGTAAATAACAGAGTGAAAATGTGGTAAAATCTGACAACGCACTGAAAATACATACAAATATACGTCCACAATACAAATAAATCAGATTTTAATACGAATTGATGAAATTATTTAATTCGAATTTATAATCGCAACAAACTGTCTGAAAGCGTTAAAAGTGTCCTAGAAGATGTCCAAAATCTTTACATGCATTGATCTAGAGACTGTTTAGATGCAGGTCACTGATGAGAAGATGACGGATGTTTACTGTATGATGACCGAAATGGCCTTAAACACCCAGCAGACACAAGACGACAACATGACTTCAGATTGACGTTGTACCCCAACGCTGTGGGGACGTTGCATTTTTTTTTAGAAATGAAAATGCTGTTGACGTCAGACCGACGTCAATGTCCAACATCCGACCTAAAACCAACCAAACATCAATGTCTAATGATTGTGTTGTGTGGACATTACCACTGTGACGTCTATCAGGTGTTGGATTTTGGTTGCCACACCTGATGAATACATGTCAGTATTAGACGTCACTATTACATTGGTTTGTGTTGGCTCAACGTTGAATTTTGGTCACTTTCTAACACAACCTAAAATCAACCAAATATCATTGTTATTCGATGTCATTATTGGATATCAACATAACGTTGTCCTTAGACGCTAGACATTGAATTTTGGTCACCTGACATCACAACCTAAATCTAACCTAATATTGACGTCTTATGAAGATGTGTACCTGCTGGGCAATAACTAAATGCACTACAGAATGTTACGTTTACACACATCCACAAATTACATGTAAATTCATCAGCTTTTCCCAGCTTAATACTCACTACTCTTGAGTACTTTTGAAAGGTCTACTTTTTACTCATACTTTGAGTAATATTTACAACAGAGATTTTTACTCTACTTGCTCTACATTTTTAAGCAAGTAAGGGTACTTTTACTTACGTATGATTTTTTTAGTACTCTTTCCACCACTGGAAACAGCCAATGTTACAGTTTAATCAATTACACACATGTCCAAAACTTTTAACTGTGTAAACCATACATAATTCTGATACATTTACATATTCTCAAACAACAACTAAACCACACAAATCCAAGATCTTTTAAGACAGAAAAAAAAAATACAGATTGCAAAAACATTTTTGTGGCGCATGAAATGAGAGTTCATTAATTTTAATAATTATAACCCAACGAGGCTCTTTCACAAGGAAAAACATGACATTTTATCCCTTTAGCAGAACGTTGTTTACCCTTTAGAGAATTGCCATAATGTGTAAATTGATGAATACCGTGTACGCAAAATTACAGTTTCATAGAGAGCAGCCTCTTACTTTCCAGTGTGTGAATGGCTGTGTTGGTGTCCTCTTTTCAGGAATCACGAGTACAGTATAATGACTGCTATCAACATGCCGCAATTAAACATTTGCAAATCCATGGATCAAAGGGAGAAGCTTCTTCTTGAAGTCTATCTGATTTCTTTCTGTTACGCATGAGGAGACGAGACGGGCCTTTAATGTTCACCATGCCTCGCCTCTAGAAATTAAACGGATGTCAGCGAAATAAAAACACGGTTTGAGTGTGGGAAATGTCTTGAGTTAATGTTTGCCGCCTCAAGAAGTGCAACATCCAGGAAGCTTGTGCATAATTTTTTCATTGTTTTGGATCCTCCTCTCATCCGGAGAGCTGGTGCTCGGCCCAGATGACGGATGGTGAAACCACCAGAGGAAAGCCTCTTAGTGCCATGGCAACAAAACCTAGTTGATCTTGAGTTGGTTTCAAGATGAAACGTCATTGTTACCGTGTAGAATATGTTTTTTTTTCTTCTGCTGGTTTGTGATTGTACTATACAGAGTGTTTTAGAGCTCTTGTGCCAAAATTTATGCTTAAATATTGGTGTGACATTTATAGATTAATGTTAGTTAAAATGAGATGTAGTTTTGAACTCCGTAGTGTTGGGCACAATCATTTAACAGGGTAACTAGTTATAGTTACTAGTTACTTCTCACAAAAAGTAACTGAGTTTTATTTATGGAGAAAATTACAAAGCACTGCAGTGTTTGGGCGTTCTGTGTTTGTCTGAGATATTTAGTCTACTGAAATGTGTATATGTCATACAAGTTGAAGCTGATTGGTCAGTTCTTGTCCCGTGACTCGTCGTGCACTCGCAGCATTTATTCAACTGTGTTTGTCTGGAAGGCAATTTATGCTTCATGCCATTTGTTAGCGCAAGCCACGCACCTCTATTGGAAATAACAAGCTTACGCGAACTCTAGAAAAGAAGCGATATGCGAACGGCCAATAAAAGGCCCCCATCATTTGCAATCTCCAGCAGTTCATCTTCATGCATGGATATGGTGGATTTACCTGATTTGTTGACAAATGGGTTGTGGATCCATTCCTTGGCAGTTCAAAAGGCGGAGCTAGCTGCGCAGCTGAATGCTATTGGTTTACAGAGATCCGTCATTCGACTACGCAACAAGCCAGAATGAAAACAAAAAACCTGCCATGTTTAAAATACACAGCGAAAGATTACAGCGGAATTATATATACAAATAATAATGAGCCATGGTCGATCCGGGCTCAAACAAACCTTGTCGTCGTGTTGATGAACAGCCACAAAGCCATGGAGTAGAGCAGAATCTAACCTGTGCCTTGTAGTTTTTATGAGGCAGTCTGAAGTGTGAGTGGTTTCGCTTTCTTCCTTGAGTTTGCCGCGTGTCTATATCTGAAATAACAAACTTCTTGAGATGATGATAATAACCTACGCTTGATTATTGACGTGCTTTTGAAACCCGATCCTGTCAGACACTGAGAAACGTGAGAGTGAAGCACGAAAAAGCAAAGGAGAAGCCAGAAAAAAAGGAGCACATTATTTTTCAGCAAACATGAACAAAATGCCATGTATAACTATTATCTTCACCTTTTGGACTAATATAAACTGGGAATGATGGAATTACTGTCTAACAGAGGTTACATGTGCTGCTGAAGATTACAGACACAGATAAGAGGTTTTCACTGACTGTAGGCTATATTTTGTGTTGTTTTTTAACCTAAATACGGACGAAATGTCTGCTGTGTGTAGTTCTTCTGTAGTTGGTAACATATCAGAGACTGTAAGGAGCTGTATGGGTTCATATGTTAATTTATTTATTTATTTTATATAATTACAGACATTACTGTAGGCTGTTTGGCACTGTCATTGATCTGCAGTTATAATCAACTCATGTTCATAGAAAAGTTAGTAATAATCATTTACACACAAGTATTCATGTGTGTAAAGCATCTGTTTTGTGAGAAGTGCTTCTCATATGATATGTGAGCGACTATATGAAACCGAAACCTCTGGCATGATGATGATGATAACTATAATGTAATCCGGTTCAAACTAATTTGTCTGTGCATTTTCTTTACAAATTCAATTAGAGCCAGGATAACATTCAAAACTACTCAGAGTGTATTTGTCTGAAAGAAGAAGGTCACATACACAGAGGATTCTTAAATCACCTCGCATAGCACAATCTCATAAATCGTCTGACAGAAAAAAGTTATATACACCATTGAGGGTGAGTAAATTGAGCCTTGAGGGTGAGTAAATTGGGAAATTTTCATTTTTGGGTAAATTATTATTATTATTATTATTATTATTATTATTGTTTGAAATAAAAAGGGTTTTTGAATTCAGCATTCTGTCACAAACATGTTTGTTATTGAATTTACACTTATTTAAATATATATATATATATATATATATATATATATATATATATATATATATATATATATATACATACATACATACACACAGAGCTGAATCATTTTTTACATAGTTATGTGCATTGTGTAAATTATGCACACTGTATGTCCTCTCAGATGGCTCTGTAGAGCTATATTTTTTTGACATCTCCATAAAAGGAATGACAAATTCCAGCATGTAAACTGCAGGTTTGGATGGAGACTGTTAGTCTAATTTATTCCCTTGGGTAGTTATTAAAAATCTCCCATAACACTCTTGCAAAACAGCAACACGCACGAAAAAAGAAAGAAAACTCTCATCCTTGACTGTACAGGTCTTCAAAGATAGTTTGACAATTAAAAACATTTCAGAATTGCACTTTGAGATAAGCTTTACAATCTTGTCCTGAATGTGAAAACATTTCATGCAGAAGCATTAAACCGTAGATAAGAGCAACTCTTGAAGCATGTCTAGTATTGAGATGGTTTTGTGGATACAGTTAGCTGTCACTGCAATTTGAAGTCTGTTGGATTTGTGGAAAAAGTGACTTTGAAAGTTGCAAAGCTTCTGTACTTGTCTATGCTTGTTTGACACTGTCATTGTGGGAAATCTTTTTCCTGTGGGAAGAGCGGATTTGACTCGAGGGCACTGGCTAGTTGTCACACAAAAGCATTTTAGCTCAATATCTGTTATAGTTGCGCACATATATTTTTTCTCTCTGTTTTGAGAAAATAAAATGAGGAAAAACTAGGAGATCAAAATTAGAGAACAATTCAAAACATAGGATATTTTTTCAGAAGTATACTGAAATTCATCATTTAAAATATGTTCCCATTCTTCCAGCCTGATCTCACGAGGAAATGTAAAAGGATTTTACGTTTTGTCAGGTTAGTGGCTAATTCGTAGGAATTTGTATGATTTTTAAAAAGGTGTGGCACCCAACCCCACCCCTTAACCCAACCGTCATTGGGTAATGAGCAAATTGTACTAAATTGTATGAATTAGATCGTACGAATTAGCCATTAAATCAAAAAGTTCCCAATTGCTGTGAGATTGCGTTGGATTCATTAAATTATTCGGTCTTCCGATGTATTTTTCTTTCGTGGACGACCACGAAATATCCTAGAAAACATCCTAGAAATATCCTAGAAACATCAGATTCTGAACAATCCACTTCTCTGTTTAAAACAGTGCTCTTTTACTTCTTTTAGTATAACTTTAAATAGGACTAAGCAGTGATCCTTAAATTTAGCAAATTGTCGATTGTTCTCTAATTTGATTTCAACTGTATGTATTTGAGATTTCGTTTTTTTTTTGGTTTAATTATATTTTTATTTCATGAATTATTTAGTTTCGTTATTTTTGTATAAATTATGCATATTTTAATGGTTTAATGGCAGTTTGGCAGTTTAATGCCAGGTCAGTGTGACAACTTAGCCTACATAGTGTGGCATCCTGGGGCATGTTGTCACAATTTAGGCCAACACATATAGCCAATGTGTTCAGTAACTTTTTTTTGGCTTTGTTGTTGTAAAAAATGTGATTTTAAGTCTAAGCCAGAGGTTTTTTAGTCTTGCGTAACCAGACTGACAGCTGAAGGTCTGGGTATTTTGGTCACTTTGAATGTTCAAGGACTGGCCAAAAGGCTATAAGTCTGACAAGATGACCAACCAGTCATGTTTCATTTTGTGCCCAATAATTGTACGGTTTTGGAAATGTCAGCGCAACATCGGGTTGCCACCCGTCCCTTAAAATATGGAATGTCCCGTATTTGAAAATGAAATTGCACGTCCTATTTTGAATCAATACATGACGGGTTCTTTCCCGTATTTTTTAAATAATTTTTTTAAAGTAGGTTTTCATGCACAAGCATTTTATGAAGATGCCTCATTTCCTACTTTTGATTGGGTAATACTTGATGTCATCGTTAGTTTGATTGGTCTTTGTCTAGTGAGGAGGGCGGGTCTTTTAAGCAGTCTGTCAAGTCTTGACAGGGAGTAATGGCAGATGCTTCTTCCGCGTCTTAGAGTTTGAACGCAAGCGACTGCAAAAGTAGCGCAAAGAGTGGGAGGAAACAGATACCTGGCTGCAGAGCGTTAGAAATTGTTATCAAGCCAACTGCACGATTTGTCGGAGAGCGTTCTCTCTGGCTCATGCGTGTCTGTCGTGCGACAACATGCCTCCGGAGAGCGGCATTCCCGCAATGACAGAGCTCACAAAAATCAAAGCACAGACAGTTCTTCGTACCCCAAGTCTCTCCCGAAGTAGACATGGTAAAGACAGTGACCCAGTCTGTGAAAATCTGACTGGAGTCATATTTATTCTTTTTTTTTTTTTGTAATTTACTGTTTTCTAGATGAAATAAAGAACAGTTTGAACATAATAAAAATATATGTATTTAATATTAATTGAGTAAAACCATGTCAACAACTGAAATCACAGTGAAATGAATGGCTACAATCTCAGAATTAGATTTGGCCTGGTCACTGGTTCACCAATTGTAATTTGTAAAAATTCTACATTCAATGTAAGTGGATCACATTCCAATGCAATATTATGATTTGTTTTGTTAAGGTTAAGTCAGGCACATAAGCACTACGTACATGAAACATTACATTTAATACATTAATAAACAACATAATGCCCATGTAAAGAAAATAAACTAGTAAATTGCAACTTTCCATATTTTAAAATTAGAAATATGCTACTTGAAATCTTTACTAGCTAATGTTTGTAGCTAGTTTATGTAGGCCTATGTGCTGTTTCCATGTTTATATATGTGTTACTGCAAATAATGACAAATATTTTAGCCAAAATCTGTTATTAATTCCACCCTTTAAAATCAGGTTCATTAGTATTTTCATTAAAGCAGGTGTACCACACTATTAAACATAACATCATCTATATCAGTGCTGCAGAGTTGTAAAAGAGAAAGACTGAATGCATGTTTACACAGATTTCAATAAAAGACTATTAAATTTATTGTAATGTCCAAGTGTTCATACTTTCCTGAAAGCATTTTTAAGTTGCGATTTACCACCACTGACATGCTATTGGGCCTGTGATTGGGGATGTGGCCCCCGCTGCAGTATGCGTCCCTTATTTTTTTGTATTAAAAGTGGTAACTATACACAGTCAAAGTACACAGACAAGTTACACAATTCAAAATCGAAATTGATTTAATCGGACGATAATGCAATCAACATAATCGATCTGTGGTAATGACAGCTGTTAACGTAGCTTCTCAGCGAACTACCGCTGTGTGTGAAAATACCACATTTCAGTGGTGTGTTCACTTCAGTTAAGTGTTCTTCTGTGAGATGATTTTGTGATTCTAGTCATGCAACGAAAGCAGTTTAATCTTCTGTTTATAATGCAGTGCTATGGGGATTTTCTGGATTTCTTCATGTACAGGATTTCTACATGAGAGCGCCCTCTAGCCTTCGGAGCAGATTTACTACTGAACATACAACCGTGCTTCCCATGACAATCGCAAGTATGACAGCGTTTGCAATTTCATTTTTGATTAATCTTAAAAATTTTATTTTACGAACAATACAAATATTACAATTGTAAACATTAGTTGAGCAGTTAACAGTGTATTGCTGGGTTCACACCACGTCACTCGCTCTAACTTACCCGTGGCATGTTTTTCAGCACATGAGAATGCTGAAGACGCGATTGAAGCTAATTCCATGTGTTTGCGGCAAATGTGTCGTGCATTTTGCTTCATTTGTGCCACCCCGAAGAAATTAGCCTATGGTCACGGGTTTGCATTGACTTTGTATGTAATTTATTCACATAGATACTAGGGCTGCTCGATTATGGGAAAAATCATGATCACGATTATTTTGGTCATAATTTTAATCACGATTATTCAAAACGACTACTGTTGATGTCAAAATTATTCACCCCCCTGCGAATTTGTTTTTAAATAAATATTTCTCAAATGATGTTGAACAAATTCAGGAATTTTTCGCAGTATTTATAATATTTTTTCTTTTATAGAAAGTCTTATTTGTTTTATTTTGACTAGAATAAAAGCAGGTTTAAATATTTTGAAACCTATTTTAATATTATTAGACCTCTTAAGCAATATGTTTTTTTTTGGTTGTCTGCAGAAGAAACTACTGTTATACAATGACTTGCCTAATTACCCTAATTAAGCCTTTGAATTGCACTTTAATCTGAATACTAGTATCTTGAAAAATATCTAGTAAAATATTATGTTCTGTCATTATAGCAAAAGTAAAAGAAATCAGTTATTAGAAAGGAGTTATTAAATCTATTATGTTTAGAAATGGGTTGAAATTTTTTTCAAAAGGGTCACTAATAATTCAGGAGGGCTAATAATAATGTATATACACAGTTATTTTCCTCCTTGTAAATAAGAAAAGGGAAATAAATACAATAGAATAAAAACATGAAACAAACTGTGCTTTAAGCATCTTTCAGAAAAAACTTATATAGCTACAAAAGTCCTTCAGTCAAGAGCAGTGAGTGATTTTGTCCTTTTGTTGTTTGATTAATAATGATAAAAACAGTCGGCAGCAGGAATATTGCGCGCTGTCACTTTAAGAGCAGTGTGGTTCTGTTCAGTGGTTTCTCTTTCACATGTCTTTTGATTCTCAACTTGTTTGTTTAAATGAGGGTTAATATGAATAATCACTAAACATCGCGTTTTGATACAAATTTGCATGTATTTGACCATTAAAGCTCTCCCATTAAGATGACTTTAGATGTGTGTGCTCTGCACACACACAACAGCATGCGCTCTCATTCGCACTTTTAAAAACATGAATGATTCGAATGTACATCAATGAACGATGCGCATCCCGAGCTGCAAAAGTTACATTACAGCACATGCTTTTGGTAATTTTCATGTGAAACTGAGCTTTGCAGAGCAACAAACGTGTAAATCTGGAAAGGCGGGCGGTATATGAAGGAATAATCGTTTTATCTCGATTAATGTTTTTTCATAATCGTTAGAATCCAAAATCGAAACCGAAACTGAATTTTTGATTAATTGCACAGCCCTAATGAATACATAATTTAGCTTTTGACTCATTCCTTTTAGTGTCATCAATCTGGCAGTCTGGTCCCAGGAAGATGTGCTATGTGAAAAATTATCCAATATTTTGAATTTGGACTGTAATACTTAGTTTAACCACTAGGTTAAAGGTCCTATGTGTAGCACTTTAAGGTTGCTATGAGTTGCTGAAGAGTGCTTGAAGATTGGTAAAATTAATTAGTCAGAATTTGTGATTTACCAGCCTGATTTCATGAGGAAACGTAACTATTTTACGTTTTGTCAGCTTAGTGGTTAATTCGTACAAATTCATACAAGTTCAATCGTAGGAAAATGTACGATTTTTAAAAGGAGGCGTGGCACCAAACCCCATACCTTAACCTAACCGTCAGTGGGGGGTGAGCAAATTGTACTAAATTGTACGAATGAAATTGTATGAATTCATACGAACTATCCACTAAATCAAAAAGTTACGAATTGACGTGAGATAGCATTGGTATACTGATTATTAATGTGTTTTAATTTATCAATGTTAGTTGTTTAATTACGTTGACCTTATTTTTATTTATTTTATATTGTCTTGAGGCCCCTTTTGAGAACTGCTGCTATATATGAACAGGTTTATTGCGTTAAACATTAATGCTATGAGTTTTATGCATTGTCTTCAATCCTGTGTTTGTGTGCGTTAGGAAGAAGTTCATATAAAATGACATTTTATTTTCTCCTAAAGCAAGTGCGCCAAAGTACTTGCTTTCTGACAGCATCGTTTGTCATAAACCTTCCCCCTGCAGGGTGAGAAGAAGATCTCCAACATTTTGCAAAATGGCCCTTCATGCGTGCTCAATGCAGTTATGAAAGCGTCTCCTTCCCCAGAATAGCACTTGTACAAACAACATTTACATGCCTCCATAATGTTCGCGCCGCAGCAGGACACTGAGCTGTAAGTGTAGGTGAAATCTTCAAATCTCCCCGGCTTCAGAGCTTTTATAATTACAGAGTCAGCCAATCACAAGCATGCGCCGCTAACGGAGCCAATTATAGCAAACAGAGATTGAGTGTTCACCTCCATTAATGGAGCGGCACGACTCTGCTGAGGTGAAAGACCTGTAATACTTTGATCGTTACTCTTTACTGTGTCTGATCAGATAATTGGAGAGCAGATATTAAAGAATAAAACTGGTCTCGAGTCGACGGTTGGTATATAATAGAAGGCACATACATTTAAGCATATATTTACTACCTGTCAGTGCTATAAGTTTACAAGAAATATATTTGTGGTGTGTTTAATTAGCTGATACACATTAGCTATTAGCTAAGCAAAACTGGTCATTTTCAAGTCATTAGCTAGTCTAAGATAGTAATTAGCGTGTCCAAGTCATTTATTATCTAGGTAAAACCTGGTCATATGCAAGTTATTTGGGAGTTTGGGGTTATTACCTGACCCAAATCGATTATTAGCTTGTTAAATTTGAGCAATTTCAACTCATTAGCTAGTTTAAATGTTTATGCGAAGGAAAGTCAGTTATTAGCTAGCCAGAGCTAGTCACTAGCTAGATAAGCTGTTAGCTTGTTCAGTTTGGTTAATTGATTAAGTCATCAAATGGTAAAGCTGGTAATTAGCTCGTTCAAGTTGGTTATTAGCTAATTACATCCGGTTATTAGCTATTTAAAGGAGATAATTGATACAAGTTAGTTATAGGTTAGCTATATATGATGATTTTCAAATCATTGGGTAGTCTAGGATGGTATTTTAACCAATACTAGTTTGTTGTTTTCTAGTTAAATTGTGGCATGTAAGCTCATCAATAGCTGGTCATGTGCAAGTTATTATTAGACAGTTTTAGTTTATTATTAGCTGGTTGTTAGCTAGAGAAAAATAGGTCAACTTCAAGTCATTAACTAGTTTAAAAGTTTAATTAGCAGGTACAAATAAGTTATTAGCTGGTCAAAATTGGTCAGTTGCAAGTCATTAGTTAGTCTAAGATGGTAATTAGCTTGTCAAAGTCATTTATTATCTAGGTAAAGGCTGGTAATGTGCAAGTTATTAGGGTGTTTGAGGTTATTACCTCCCAATTTTCTACCCATAGAATTCCTTTCATACACACGTGAATGCATCAGACTGGAAACGCAAGTTCGTGTTTCACAGTTCGCTTCATTGGAAAGTTCAAGCTTGGTGAACTCTGACCTGCGAAATCGCATCACTTGACTGCGTGAGACCAATCGAAGATCAAAACATGACCTCTCTGGACAGAAGTTTAAAATATGGACCAATCGCTCGCTTTTTTAAATGTCTAATCATCTTGTTTAATTCCACCCCTTTTCACAGTGATGTACAACAGAATTTCGCATGCTCAAACTATTGTGTGACCACAGCTTTAGTCAGTTATTAGCTAGCCAGAGCTAATCATTAGCTAGACCAGGGATGGGCAAACTCGATCCTGGAGGGCCGGTGTCCCTGCATAGTTTTGCACCAACCCTAATCAAACACACCTGCTTGTAGCTTTCTAGTGATCTTGAAGACACTAATTAGGGTGTTCAGGTGTGTTTGATTAGTGTTGGAGCAAAACTCTGCAGGGACACCGGCCCTCGAGGATCGAGTTTGCCCATGCCTGAGCTAGACTAAGCTTTAAGCTTGTACAATTTGGTAGTCAGTTGCAAGTCATTAGATAGCAGAGCTGATAATTAGCTAGTTTAAGTTGGTTATTAGCTAATTACATCTGGTCATTAGGTATTTTAAGGAGATAATTAATTGATACAAGTTGGTCATTGGCTAGCTATATCTGGTATTGATCTTTGCAAGTCATTGGGTAGTCTAAGAGGGTGCTTTAATCAGTACTGATTGGTTATTTTTAGTTAAATTTGGTCATTTGGAAACACATCAATAGCTGGTCATATGCAAGTTATTATTAGGCAGTTTAAGTTTACAATTAGCTGGTTGTTAGCTAGTTAAAACTGGTCAATTTGCAGTTACGAGTTGTTATTAGCTAGTCAAAGTTGGTCAGTTACAAGTCATTAGCTAGTCTAAGATAATAATCAACTTGTCCAAGTTATTTATGATCTAGGTAAAAGCTGGTCATATGCAAGGTATCACATAGTTTAAGTTAATAATTAGCTAGCCTAAATTTGTCATGTATTCATTCATTAATTTTCTTTTCGGCTTATTACTCCTTATTTCTTTTCCCTTTATTACTCCGGGGTCGCCACAGCGGAATGAACCGCCAACTTATCCAGCACATGTCTTACGCAGCGGATGCCCTTCCAGCCGCAACCCATCTCTGGGAAAAAATTGTCATTTAAATCTGGTCAATTTCAGCTCATTAGCTAGTTTTAGATGTTAATTAACAAGTCCGCTATTAGCTAGCAGAGCTAGTCATTAGCTAGTCTAAGCTGTTAGCTTGGTCTTAAGTTAAATTTGGTAATTTGCAAGTAGACTAGTTGCATTATTAGCTGTTCATATACAAGTTATTAGACAGTTTAAATTTATAATTTGCTGATTGTTAGCTAGATAAATCTGGTCAATTTCAAGTCATTATAGCTAGTTAAGTGGTTAATTACAGGTACAGGTTAGCAAGTTGTTATCTATTAGCTTACAGTTTGGTCAAAAGCAAAGCTGGTCAGTTCCAAGACATTATCATATAGAGCTGGTAATTACCTGGTCAAATTAGCTAGTCAAATCTAGTCATTTATAAGTCATTAACTATTTTAAGAATATAATCAACTCATTTAAAGCTGCGGTCACACTATAGTTTGAGCATACGAAATTCTGTAGTACGGCGCAAAAAGAGTACCGCGAAAAGGGGTGGAATTAAACAGGATGATTAGACATTTAAAAAAGCGAGCGATTGGTCCATATTTTAAATTTCTGTCCAGAGATGTAAATGACCAGGTTGGCTATTAGGTAGTCAAATAGGTTTATTATTAGCTAGCCAAGGCTGGTAATTTAAAGTCATTAATTTAGCTGGTCAAAACGGACTATTTCCAAGTTTGTTTGGTACAAGTGCTAGCCATTAGCTGGACATTTGGACTAGCAGAACTGGTAAATGCTATTAAATGACTGGTCATTAGCTTGTCACTGGCTAACTGTCAGATCATCATGTTTCATTCTGAAAAACATAAACAATAGTAATGCTAGCTAACAGGTTTTTTCTGCTTTAAAGTGGTCTACTAACTGGCATTAGGAATTAGGATACAGTACATAGTAAACAGACAAAGTGGATAGAGTTTAAAAATGATTTCTGTCACTTTTGTACTCTGGAGGTGTTTGGCACATCTATATTTGTCCTGTAATTGGTCATAGAAGTGAAAGCTGAACTAGTGTAATGTACAGACTTCAGCAGGCACACACTTAACAAATAGTCATGCAGCAAACGTTCAGGTGAAAGTGTAAACCTGGCATATACACTCCTGTCAGCAGCTCCATCTTCACCCAGTAAAGTGCCTGAGGCTCAGCGAGTGCAGCACTTCCCATGTCCTCCTGTCCACATCTGCACTGCACAATGGAAGCTGAATAATTAAGGGTCTGGGCTATAGCTTCTAGTACTCAACCCGAAGGCCTGGCCACATTTAGATGTTAGCTGATGGCATCACACCGTTTGACTGAAATGGACACCTTCATAAATACAGACTATGTCATTTTTGCGCCGCTAGTAGAGTATTTGCTTGTTTTCTGACTGCTTTACATGACTTACTGTACTACAGCGGTGGCCTTGATAGATTTATTTATTTTTGCAGTCGATACTCTTTGCATTTAGAATCTGGGATCAACACCCTGCATGCTGAATTTTTCATCGTAACTGTAAAACATAAATTTGGCCTGCAAGGTTACTGTCTTAAAGCTGTTCTGTGCAAGTGTTTTTATAGCATTGTTCTTTGGAAACATTATAGGCTCAAAAGTCTCTCTGTGAAAGGTTTACTGATCCATAAAGCACCAAATAGATTCAATCTTCTATATGGCCAGTGTCTAAATACATTCAGCAATGTTAAACAGTGTCCATATGGGAGACATTTGCTCTTGATTATCGTTTTAGTGGGTCTATTAACATTTTTAAATGCCTCAGAGAGTCATCCCAAGTAAATGACCATCATCGTAGTAAAAATAAATCTACGGTAAAAATCCACATAGGCTCATTCTGATAACGTAGCCCTATATACATTTCTGGAGATCGTGAATTATGTAGCCAGAAGTATGTATGGCTGCATTTTATCTTTAAATCAAATGATATGGGGTGACTTGACGCCATTCCTTTTCTTGCTTACCAGTTGACCGCTTACCTCCATGTGGATGGATTTTCCGCTGTTACCAGTTTGTCCAGTTGCTCGTCGGATACGTCAGAGGTTTTGAGACGCTGAGTGGAGTTGACCATGAGGACAGGGTTCAAGTCTGGTGAAGAACGGTTCCAGAAAGTAGGTAAGACAAAAGGCAAAAAATAAAACAAACAAGTAAATAACTAATAATTTTGTAAAATCTGCCACGAGGGCTTTATTTCGGATTGTTTTTCAAAACACTGGGTTTAGGGAAGTGGGTGGGCGGATTAATCAGTGGTTTTGAAAACTCTATCGGTTGGGTTTAGGGAAGGAGGTAAGGGGATGTAGTATCGGTCAGTCAGTCAGTCAGTCGACAGCAGCCTTTGGTGGATTTACACCAGAAGAGCTGGCCCGAATGGCACTCTCGAGAGAAATTCGAGATCTCAAAAAGCATACACAGCGGCCTCTGGTGGGTTCACAAAAACAAAAACTGCAAAAAACGTAACTCCTGGGACATATTTGGCGCTCTCCAGAAATGTAGATAGGGGCACGTAATCAGAATGAGCCTGGGTTGAAAAAATTGGCAGCTCTGGTTGACATAATTATACCATTAAAATACGATAGAAACCGTAAAAGGAAGTTCTAAACTTTGTTAAACTGAAGTACTACATTTAATTAATATATACTGTTAACACACTGATGTTTTGTTGTATTAAAATCTACTCATTGTATCGTTGTTACACAAACAAAAACACGACCAAAAGCATGTGATGAGTAGTGCTATAAACATTATTTATTAAAATTAGATAACTGATGACAAAAACTAAAAACCATAGTAATGGTTACCATAGTATTGATAGTAATGTCAACAAAAAGCACACTGTAAATCCTATAAAGTTAAGGTAACTCAAACCATTTGAGGAAACTGATTGCAACAAGCTATTTAAGTTCAAAAACTAATCCTGAGTACTGTGAACTTAATCTATTTGAGTAAAAGAAGCAATCTGAGCACAATAAAACCCAATACATGAAGAGAATTCAAACCAACTGAGTACTGTAAAACCCAATAAGTTAAGTCAACTCAAACCATTGAGGAAACTGATTGCAACAAACCATTTGAGTTAAAAACTAATCTATATGAATAATGTGAACTTACTCTATTTAAGTTGAAGTAATGAGGTATTTAATTAACTCATTACCTTCAACACTGAGTTCAAAACTCTTTTCAGATGAGTAGAATTAACTTTCAGTCAATTTTGAGTTAACTACACTAATTTCATTTGATAAAGTTGACTGTTGGGTTTTAGTGCATAAAAACATGTTGATTTATAATTATTCACCATATGTATTATTTACTGTTAAAGTTTAGTTACTGTTAACCAGGTTATGGATTTTTTAACATTGAATATTACAGTTTTTACCTTTAAAATTACAGCCATTTTTACAGTGATTGGTTGGTTGAATCCATGCTTTCTATTTCAGTATTCAAACATATACACTGTAAAAATTGTCCCAACACAAATCAGTTAAGTTAACTAAACACTTTTAACAAATTTATGTGGATTAAACATATTCAGCTCATTTTAAATAAGTAGTTTGAACAAGTAAAAATATATATATTTTTGTGTAAATTATGGATACAATTACATACAATTATGGATATAAGCTGTGCAGAAAATGAACATTTGTCAAAATAAAAGATTTTTACATACAGTGCGACTTAAAATCATAATTTTTTTCCACTAAAAATTAAATAGGTTTGAGTTTGATTAAAATGCTCATTTTTGTTTTATTCTGTAAAGGTCAGATATAATTTTTTTTCCAAATTTTAGATTAAATTAGTCATTTTGAGCCTTATTTTTAAGACAAAATATGTTTAATTTGCAGTGATTGAAAATTAAGGTTATTCCACCAAATATTGATTCTTTATTTATTTATTTATTTAATTATTGTTTTTACATTTTCTCCAGTTAAAAATTGTATTTTGCTGTCTAGAAATGACAATATCTGAATATAGTTGTTTTCACCAATTGCCATTTTATGCAAAGTAAAAGCTCTTAATGGCTTAAATTAGATTTTAAATCTGGAAGAAATGTAGACGATTTAATGCAAGAAATGTAACAAATCAATAAGCAGGTCATAAACACAGAGAAAGTCGTCATTTCCTTCTGTTCTCTTTATTTTTTCCATAGCTGTAAATGTGATTACTTAAGCACAGTATTTGTTTTCATATAAGCTATATCTCTGAGTCCTGGTAATTCAGCCATTTGTTCGAGGCAGAAATGCAGTTTATCTGTTGCGAATGCTTTTCACATGGAGAGATTGTCCCCATAAGTCTCCCAGAGCAGGATCATACAAGCAACATTTCCCAGTCCAATCATTTCCGTGCCCAACTACCTTCACAGTTGGTTAATTACCTTCTTTAGAGATCAATATTTAATTAGGAAATGTTTTTGCCCATGGGGCGGCTTTAGACAGTCACCAGTCCGTTAGGCCACTCTCTTCACATTTAATACAATCTGCATTCATTCATTAGCTGCCTTTGCCTCCTAATAATTTATGCTTTAATCGAAAGAACTTTTTTTCTTCTTCTTCTCGTTAGTTGGGGTTTTATGTGCTTTGGGCCTTTGCTTAACAATCAGAAACTCTGTTTGTATCTTCCGCGTGTACATATTTCATGCTGGTATTGTTTGATGTGGTTTATATGAGGCTCTGTTGTGCATCAGTGTGATGTTTCTTGTTTTCTTCTGCTGCTCTCATATGTTTTTGGCTTTAGTAACAGCTGTGTTTTCTGTTCATATTATATTTTGTGTGTCACCTTTTATTTGCTTCAGTGTTCGTCATGTTATCAAATGCAATAGTGTGTTTTTCAACTACGGACACTTGCAGGGCGAGAGGGGAGTTTGAGCTCAGGTATGTCTCGAGAACTCCCTTGCTTGATAATGGTGAATGTAAATTATGAATAACTATGGAGAGAATATGCTTAATTAATCGCTCGTCTATGGTGTCGATTTTGTTGGTCAATTTACATATTGTACATGTTTTTGATTTGTGGGAGGAAACCGGAGAGCACGGGGAAAAACACACGCAAACACGGGGAGAACATGCAAACTCCACACAGAAATGCCGACTTGGCCAGGTAAAGACCTGAGCCAGTGACATTCTTGCTGTGAGGCAACGATGATAACCATTGGGCCTTGTGCTGCCCTGTCAAGGAAAGGGGTGGAGTAGGGGTGGAAGGGGGGATTCTTCAAGGCGAAGGTAAGAGACTCTGGTTATTTATAGTCATTTCAGAATCATCTAATTGGTGGATCATGCATTAGCTAATGCGGGACCAGCCACTATCAATCATAAGCACGTGCTCCTCTCGAAATTAGATTGTGAATAAACTGCACTTATTCATTCCTTAATTTTCCTTCGGCTTACTCCTTTATTCATCAGGGGTTCCAAAAGAGGAATGAACCGCCAACTATTCTGTCATTTGTTTTTGCGCAGCGAATGCCCTTCCAGCCACAACCCAATGCTGGGAAACACCCATACACTTATTCACACAATACAGCCAATTTAGTCTATTCAATTCACCTATAGCACATGTCTTTAAACTGTGGGGGAACCACAGTTGAACCTTGTCCAGCATATGTTTACACAGTGGATGCCCTTCCAGCTGCAACCTATAACTGGGAAAACATTCAAACTCTACGCAAAAATGCCAACTGGCCCAGCCGGGCTCAAACCAGCTACCTTCTTGCTGCTAACCACTGAGCCACCGTGCCTCCCATTATTAGTTACATTTTTTGTAATTTATTTTAATGAATTTATTAAAAATATATATTTCCTCCGTGACTACATGCTAGAGTTTATACTTGGCTGATGATTGATAAAGCGTGTTTGGCATGCTGTCCCGGAAGAGAGCCCTGAGCTCATAAGATCCTCGAGCCCAGGGCTCCCTCCTGTTTGAAGAGCGAGAGGGGAGTTTGAGCTCAGGTAGGTCTCGAGAACTCCCTTGCTTGTGAATGTGTTAGGATTAGCTAAGATGTAGCCTAGCTGGCTAAGAGTTGTCTTAAGATGCTACTTTGGATTAGTCAATTTACTTATGATGTATGTCTTTGGACGGTGGGAGGAAACCGGGGAACCAGGGGAAGACCCAACGCGAGCATGGGGAAAGCATGCAAACTCTGCACAGAAACACCAACTGGCTCCGTGAGGGGTCGGACCAGAGGCATTCTTGCTGTGAGACAACAGTGCTAACCACTGGGCCTCTGTGCCACCCTATTGGGAGAAGGGGAGGAGTAGGGTTGGAAGGGGGGATTCTTCAAGACGAAGATGACTGAAGTGGAAAACTGGTTATTTATAGTGAGTCAGTATTCATCTGATTGGTGCAATTATGCAAAACTGATGCAGGACCAGCTGTGATCAATCATAAGCACGCGATCCTCTCAAAATTAGTTTATAAATAAACAGCACTTAGGTTTTTATGAAGGTAATGTTTATTTTATTTCAAGTAACAAAACTGCTTTTCATGTTATGATTTTAGTATGTATAATAACCCTAAAACACGTGTATTTCTTCTGTGAAACACCAAAGGGGATATTTTGCAAAGGTTTTTGGATAAAGTAGTTATGCAAAGCCATACAATGTCAAAAGCATCATAAAATACATGCACTATAGGTGAATTGAATAAGCTAAATTGGCCGTAGTTTATGAGTGTGAAGGAGTGTGTTTGGGTGTTTCCCAGTACTGGGTTGCAGCTGGAAGGGCTGTGTAAAACATATGGATAAGTTGGTGGTTCATTCCGCTGTGGTGACCCCTGATGAATAAAGGGACTAAGCCGAAGTAAAATGAATGAATGAAAAATGAAGTTAAATATAAATTTAAGGCAACTTGCTTTTTTGAGTTCACTCGGCTTGAATTGTTGAGTCAACATTCAAGTTTTGAATTGCTGAGTCATTCAAACTCTGTGTTTTATTTTTACAGGATCAATGCAAAGTCTCATATAACAAATATTAGATTTACTATTTTTAAATAAGTTTCTATATCGCCTCTTTTATGTTTTACATCACCAGAGGATTCCAACCCAGTTATAGCAGTATTAATATTATAAAGTATTTGAATATTTCAGGACTAAACAGCTGGCGCTAAAGTCTGTTAGTTTTAATAAAAAACACCCTGTGGGACCAGAAAGAGTCTGTAGCTGAAGAAAACATTCAACGACACCAGCAATCAAACGCAAATCTCATCAAAGCGAACCCGAAGCCTCAGACAAAACTTGCGGTCATTTAAATTTAAATGCTCCTATGAGGACGCGCTGTATTTTCTGGCGCATAGTGACTAAATCATTTCTCCTCCCGACGTTCATTAAAAGACTTCAAAGGAATCTTTTCATCCCCTAAAATGCTTCACATGTTCCAACTGGGCGACAAGATTTCGGCTGAATCTGTGAAATTGCCGTCCCTATATCTCGCTTTCAGACAGCATGCTAATGTTCAATAATAGATGTGCGAGAACAAGACCCGAACTACATTTGGATGAATTATTCAGCTGCCCTCGCTCGCCCTCGAGTCTCCCGCTTTTTTTTCTCGCACCTTCCATTATGTCTCGCCTTTTTTTTCGTCAATTACGCAATGGCGACGTCGTCTCCGTCTTGCGGGAACCGTCCAAATATATGCTGTCTTATCCGTCTCCGCAGGGAGCTGTCATTATTTCTCCCCTGCCATCTCGCGTTTGCGCCTCCTGCACTTTATCTGCGTCCTCACACATGTCGAGCTGAAGCCCCCGACAGACTTCAGAAACTTCTCGTCTTATTTCTGTTACACGTTCCCTGTGTTATTGCTCTCCCTTTCCCACTTCCTCTGTCTTTTGTGGTGTGTTTTTCATTTGTTTTTCATCACTGGTTGAACGTCAAGCCGTCGTTCAGTCAACAGATGTTTGTCCTGTGTTTGACACGGCTCTTTTTTTGTTTCGAGGAAAGAGAACAATCGAGAGAAAAAGGGATATTTTGGTGGATGAAGATCATTGGATTGTTTTCAGAAAGGTTATGGAAAGTAGCAGCTGTATGGTTGAGAGTTTTTTAAAAGTCATTGGTACAGTATATGGGAGTTTATACAGTAGAGATTGTCAAAACAGTTGTGCATAAATGTGAGATAAATATCTCCCTGGAACAAAAAACCACTCTCATAAATGGCATTTAGTCATTTAGAGGAGAGCGGGGCACAAAGTAACACTTTTTAGTTTTTGGCCAAATAATGAACAAGTAATGGGGTTAGACAAACCATTTGTTTTTACCAACAACACACAAGCCTCTCCTACAAATGAGCACTGGTTGTATGGTTTCTGTACAATATTGCCAAAAATGCCAGGAGTATAAATGTTACTATTTACCCCACTGTAACAGACAGAGGGTTAGTTGTAGCACATGCTTAAAAAGGCAGATTTTGCACAATTATTTTAAATCCATTTTATTTTAAATAGTAGCTGTATTTCCAGCCTGATCTCACGAGAAAACGTAAGTATTTTACGTTTTGTCAGTTTAGTGGCTAATTCGTACGAATTTGTACGAGTTCATTCGTACGAAAATGTACGATTTTAAAAAGGAGGCGTAGCACCTAACCCCACCCCTAAACCCAACCATCATTGGGGGATGAGCAAATCGTACTAAATCATACGAATTAGATCGTACGAATTCATACGAACTAGCCACTAAGTCAAAAAGTTACGAATTGCCGTGAGATTGTGTTGGTATTTCCTCAGTACTTGGCTCAATTTATTTTTTATTCTACATAGCTCAGTATGATTATTTATTTATTGGATAAACACATTTAGATTTATTTGAATTATTATACATCAATATACAATGCATTTATTTGTAGCATGGTTTCCGCTACATTCATTCGTCCGTGGCGGGGACCAAAATTATAATGAACAATGAACAAATGAGTTGATGTGTAGCCACTCCATTGATATTTTGGCAGTGTGCTTTGGGTCATTGTCCTGCTGGAGGATGAACCGGCCCCCCAGTCTGAGGTCAAGAGCACTCTGAAGCAAGTTTTCGTTCATGATGTCTCTGTTCATTGCTGCATTCATGTTTCCCTATATCCTGGCTAGTCTTTCAGTTCCTGCTGCTGAAAAACATCCCCACAGCATGATGCTGCCACCACCATGCTTCACTGTAGGGATGGTATTAGCCTGGTGATGAGTGGTGACTGGTTTTCTCCAAACGTTTTCTCCAAATGCCTGGCATTCACTCCAAAGAGTTCAATTTTAGTCTCATCAGACCAGTGAATTTTGTTTCTTATGGTCTGAGAGTCCTTCAGATACTTTTGGCAAATTCCAGGTGGGGAGTGGCACTGTGCTCATTGGAACTTTCAGAGCAGCAGAAATTTTTCTGTAACCATCCCCAGCCTTATGCCTCGAGACAATCCTGTCTCGGAGGTCTACAGACAATTCCTTTGTCTTCATGCTTGGTTTGTGCTTTGACATACACTGTCAACCCTGGGACCTTATATAGACATGTGTATGCCATTTAAAATAATGTCCAATTAACTGAATTTACCACAGGTGAACTCCAATTAAGCTGCTGAAACATTCCTTAATTCCAGCTGCTGGAAACAGAATGTACCTGAGCTCAATGTAGAGCTTCACAGCAAAGGCTGTGAATACTTCTGTACATGTGATTTTTCAGGTTTTTTATTTTTAATAAATTTGCAATAGTTTAAAAAACTGTTTTCACATTGTCATTATAGGGTATTGTGTGTAGAATCTTGACAAAATAAATAAATTTAATCCATTTTAGAATAAGGCTGTAGCATAAAAAATGTGGATAAAGTGAAGCGCTATCAGTATTTTCCGGATGCACTGTATGTTTAGGAAAATTTATGTTGACCATTTTTTTTATGTACAGATTTTAACTAGCATTTTACAGTTGAAAAGCACAGACATTTTTTTACTGCATGCTCACTAAAGTTTATTTGGGCAGCAAACTTTTTTTTATTTTTCTATGGCATCACTGAAATTTTTTTTAAGAGCACAACTCTACTTCAGACAGACATGGATTTTTCAAATTAAATCCAACTTGTCAAATTACATCTACTGTACATACATCCAACCCAACTTTCTTTTTTTTTGTAAGTCCTGGGTTCATCATCTACTTATACACATGCGTACATACTGTGTTACATTTGAAGCTATAACTATAGTCAATTTCTGGGTAAATTCTCTGCCTCGTTATATAAGAACATGTTTCTACCTTCTCATGCTCCATGGCCCATTGTTCGCCACTGGTAGTACGGTTCACTAAAAAGAGCAATCAGTATTTGTGACACCGATTTCTCCAAGCTCCTCCGCCGGGGAAGCATGACATGCAGAGTGACATGTGAAAGACAGCCTCAGCAGGCATAATATCAGCTTAGTCTGCCCATGTCATCCAAATCCAGACTGCGTTTATCTGCACCGCTTTTCCACCGAGAGCCAGAGTTGGGCTGAATGTGGGTTTCAGCCATTCGGAAGATCAAAGTAATCTCGAAATACGAGTCTATGTAAATCGCTAGTTTTTTTATGGGCTTTTTAGAAACTCATCTGCCCATTTGTCCTCGTCGGCGTGAGAACGGCTGTATATTTTGGGGGTCGCGCCTTGGGAGAGGGTGAATATTGTATGTGAAAGAAAACGAGAGTGTCTGTGTTAAAGTGTAATATCATTTAATTAAAATCCAGCTAAGCTTCTCCCCCCATTAGGCTTGAAGTAAGCTTAGCGTGTAGCGCTTCGAGCTGATATGGGTTTCAATACAAGCCGCAGGCTTACGGAGCCACAATTATGCTTTTGAATATTTTAATTCCGAAGGTGTCTACAGAAGATGCTTTGGTGGTAAAGTGAACAAAATGTGATTATTTGACCTAGTACATAAAAAGTTGTGTTATTCTGAAAACCAACATTTAAAGAAGTGCTGGCTGGGTTGTGTAATCCAACATTGGGTCAAATATGGACAATTCCAACATTGGGTTAATTTTGGGTTTGTCCATAATTGACCCAATATTGCATTAACACATCCAGCAGACCAGCAATCCAGTATTTTTAAAGGCCTGTGAAGTGCTTTGAAATGTGCATTTTTATTCAATGTTTGACATAATCTCAACCTAAGCATGAAGAAAGGGCGGGACATAGAGTAGCTCCTCCTCCTTTTTTAAAGCAGCCAATAGTGTTTTGTTTTATCTGCCAGTCAGAGTGGTTGTGCTCAAGCACATCAAATGTAAAGCGTCTTGAAGGGGGCGGGGCATGTCAGATACTAGAGAGCATTTGATTGGTCAAGTTTTGAAGAGAAACAGAAGCATGAGCTGACGTGAATAAAATCGTTGATCCTTTTAGGTGGAAGTGACAAACTACAAGCTTGACATGTCAGTCCCGTAGCCAGCCTGGTGAAAGGGGTGGTTCTTTTTTATCAAAAAATGGACGTTTCTGCAGTTTTACCCCTCATTTTCTATTTAATTACGAGATTAATGTACTGAATTTAGGTGACATTTTAAGCACTATTTTTAGCTGGATTAGCTTGTCGGATGGTCAGCATAACCACACTTTTTGATGTCCCAAAAATATTTCCTAAAGATTTAGAATAAAGAAATATGACAAATGATTATTTTTAAAATACAAATTTGTTACATCATATATCATTAGAAAAAAAGTTTTAAATTAAAAACTGTAGCCTATTGTCATTTATTAGGCAAATAACAAACTAGCCAGCACAATCAACTTTCCTCAGTCAGGAGGAAATAATAATTTGAATAATAAAAAATAATAAAACATAATTAACCATAATAATTATTATTATTTAGAGCAGGGGTGTCAAAGTCAATTCCTGGAGGGCCGGAGCCCTGCAGAGTTTAGTTCCAGCCCTGCTTCAACACACCAATCTGTAGGTATTAAACGAGCTGAAAGCACTCAATTAGTTTGATCAGGTGTGTTTAATTAGGGTTGGAACTAAACTGTGCAGAGCTGCGGCCCTCCAGGAACTGGCTTTGACACATGTGATTTAGAGCTTCACGTTTTTTTCTAGCCTCTTTTGTAAAGGTGCTTCACACTTTTTTATTGGTCATGTTTTCTTTCAAAAATACGGTCCAAGATTTAGAATAAAATTTACTTGTCAAATTTGTTCTCTATTTAAAAACAATACAGTAGCGAAAGGTGACTTCGCTTTATGTCATTATTGCATCGGCCAAAACTGATTACTGTGGTCACACCAGGATTCCGCTTGATCTTAAAGCCTTTTTTAGTGGGTTATTTTTATTACTTATTATGGCATAACAATCAAAATAGGACAAATGAGCTAATGTATGGGATAAATTCTGGACCTTGGTCAGTGATGGGTGGTTTTTCCGAACCACTCAAACCACCCCTGGCTACGGGCCTGCATGTTTATATCAGTTTTATATCTCCTAAACACGAATTTTGTCACTGTTTTGGTGCGCACTAGCTTAGATATAGATAACCTAAAAACTAACAATACTGATACTAACATCTAAAAACTTTAGTTTAATTTCATGGAACCTTTAACACAAATTTGGGTGAAATTTTTTTATTAATTTATTTAACCCAGCATGTTTACGCAAATTTGTGTTGAAACAATAATTATGCGTGTAATACTATATTACATTGATGTGTACTTTATTATATTGATGTTTTTACCTTTTATTGTTTTATTACACCCTGTAAAATGCCGTTGTTGTAACTCAATGTTAGGTCAAATATGGATGAACCCAACGTTGAGTAAATTTTTTCCATTAAATTTATTTACACTTTTAAATTTAACCAACAGTGTAGGAAACAACCCAACATTTTTTTAGAGAGTAGACTTATTTTATTATGTCTTATTTTACATTTAAATGTTTTATTATTATTATTATTATTATTATTATTATTATTATTATTATTATTATTATTATTATTATTATCATTAATAATAATAAATATAAAAATAATAATAATAATAATTCACAAAACTGTACTATTGTTGTTATAATAATAATAATTATTAGTATAATTATTGCTATTTTTAATAATAATAATAATTAATAGTAATAATATTATTAATAAGGGTAATAATAATAATAATAATAATAATAATAATAATTATTATTATTATTATTATAAATGCTGTATAATTTGCATTTAATAATATGCATTACTAGCAATAATACTACAGTTCCCTGCATAGTTTACAGTGTTCCTTGAGAGATCATATTTCTTGATTAATAGTTGAAAAATTAAAGCTTAGTTGATTAATCTTTTCTTATAATCGTCAGATGAATTGATTATCAAAATAATTACTGTAGTCCTACTCTGACAAAAACAATTATGTAAGAATTTTGACACAGATACAATTAATTTGATTAAAATAAAGTCATCTTAATTATATATTCCTACCAACTCATATCAATAGCAGTTGCCATAATGCCAACGTATTAACCTTAAAACTGTTTAAATAAAAATAACAATATTAATTTTATATGATAATTGAAAATACATGGCCAAGTCTTAGCTGTCTTTAACACAGCTTCACCACAGGCACTGCTTTTTATAATATAATAGTCTTTCAAAAAGCATTAACCATGAAGGAGCTGTTACGGTTTTATCCTTTTGAAGTTGTGGCCTCTCTCCATATTCATAAAATTCTGACAGTTTCTCATAAGCGAGAAGTGAAGCAGCTGTTAAAGAGGATAATATATTACCGCTAAGAGAGCCATGAGTACTGTCATTATGTCTGGGGTCATTATCATTCTCTTTACCTTCCCTGTCAATCTGTCAATGCCGAGGACGCCATTAGAGACTAGAGAAATATTTGCTGTTCTGTAAATGTTCTGCTCTCCCGGAGGATATGAGCATCTCTACTGTGTGCGCTTGAACGAAAAGAAACCCTATAAGCCTTCAGCGCCGCCGCCGCTGCGGAAAACAACAAAATCTGTTTTTCCATCTTCCGTTGCTTTCCTGTGAATCCCTGCAGGTTTGCTAATGGTGCTATCTTTAGCAAATGCAAATGTTAACTTCTGTATCATAGAAATGGCTTATGATCTGTCTTTTACTTTGATATCATTTTATAGTTCAGTTCATCTTTAGGCTAGACGTGTGACAATATTTCATAATACAGTATATTGGGATGATAAACATTGTTATCGTGGGCACTTCAGTATACTGTTATTATTTATTTATTATTGAAACTTTTAGAATTTAATTTCTTAGTTAATGCCTAATACAATCAAAAGCTTCAGCAATTAATCGCAACAAAAAAATTGGATACCATCATAAGTAGGGCCGTGTATCGATTCAGAGTTTACAGGGGAAAAAAAATCATTGTATTTACTACATTTTTATTTAAGGTAAGCGGTTGCAAACTATTCATATGGACTGAATTTCAACAAACAAAATAAATTGACTAATTTTCAACCTAATTTGTTTGTTTAAATTCAGCTGATATCATTTTTTTGCAACCACTTGCCTTTAAAAAAATGTAGTAAATACAATTAATATTTTTCTTCAGTGTATTCGATTTCAATTCCCAAGCGAATTGATGATATCAAATAAATTAAATTTAAACAATACTGTAAACCAAAATTGAATAGGGTGAACATCCTTTTACAAATGGTATTAATAAAAAGAATTAAGAGCCACAGACTTGTTTTTAAAGCTATTAAAAAGCATATTAATTAAAGAGCAAATGCCACCTAGGTAGCCTAATAATGTAAAAATGTAAAGCCTAAAAGGTACGATTTTTTTCTTTAGAATTACAGCTGAAAATTTGACACATCAGAAGAGTCACATCCTGATTACACAGGATTAGATTATTTTACATTTAAGATAAAATGTAACCAGTGTTGCCAGATGTAGCTGACTGATTCCAGCCCAAGAACTATCAAAACCCACTGAAATGCAATATATGAAAACAACCACCCAGTGATTACATTTCTTTTATTTCTTTTGTGAACCTGTGCTTCATGGGACTTGAAACTGGCCGCTCTACTCGGGATTAAGGATTAATTGACCTTGAAATAAAATCGTGATTTGAAATGTTACGATTAGCTAAATGCAAAGGCTGCAATATGAATGCAATATAAATATATAAACATATTTATACTCGGTACGAGAACAAATACATGACTCTTCTGCTTGTGTGACGTGCTTAGTCACCAATATAGTACTTTGAGCACAGATTCATTCTCCCCAATCAGTACTGTCCAAACAAACCAAAGGTAAATGCTCATATATATATATATATATATATATATATATATATATATATATATATATATATATATATATATATATATATATATATATATATATATATATATATATATATGTATGTGTGTGTGTGTGTGTGTGTGTGTATGTATGTGTATATATATATATATATATATATATATATATATATATATATATATATATATATATATATATATATATATATATATATATACATATATATATACATTTATACACTCACAATTAAAAAAAAAATATATATATATACATAACAGATTTTTTATATAATAAGTCAAAGAATGTTGTATTCGTTTTATTTAAAGTGTGTAAAGTACAATATTGAGCTCAATCTTCATTCATTCATTTTCTTTTCAGCGTAGTCTCTTTATTAATCAGGGGTCACCACAGCGGAATGAACCACCAACTTATCCAGCATATGTTTTACGCAGCCGATGCCCTTCCAGCTGCAACACATCACTGGGAAACACTCTCATTCACACACGTACACTTCGGACAATTTAGGTTACCCAATTCCACCTGTAGCGCATGTCTTAAGACTTGTGGGGGAAACCGGAGCACCTGGAGGAAACCCACACGAACACGGGGAAAATATGCAAACTCCACAGAGAAATGCCAACTGACCCAGCAAGGGCTCAAACCAGCAGCCTTTTTGCTGTGAGACGGCAGCACTACTCACTGCAACACCAGGCCTTGCCTATACAAAATTTAATTTAATTAACAATTAGCTATTTTTCCTTTTCGTTTCCGTACATCACCCAGCCCTAGACTCTACATCACAAGCACAATGTGAGCAAACTGACCAAACCAGAAAATCCATATGGAGATGGATAGGTGAGGCATACGTATTCGACTATAGACACTTTTAAGTGTGGTATCCATTTGTGTTACGCAAAGAATTGAACATAAATAGTCTGTAAATATCATTAATGTGAAAAGAAACAAAAGTTGCCATCATGCTGCCCCCTAGTGTTTAATTCAAACATATCTTTAAGTACATTTTTCACAAAAATCTAGGCCTAAGCATGTTTTTCCAAATGAGCCTGTGATGACCGTAAGCCTATTGTAGTAGACTATTAAGCATTGCACTGACAACCACCCACAACACTGACATAAGAGCGCTGAGTATTGCACTGTTCACATATTCTCTAGAAAATGATGTTAACATCTTCATTCTGTTATCTGCGAGGCTTGTTATTAGAAACAATGCTCGCTTTAAAAGGTCATGATGTTCCCAAGTCTGCATTCACGCAAATTATAATACAAACAAAAGCAAAATCCCTGTAGTTTCGATCCTTTATCTCCAGCTGCTGCGAACGCATCTCAAATGATGATGATGGCGCTGTATTTATTTTTGTGTCTCTGGTTCACATTTTGCTTTAAATGCACCATCCATTATTGCCACAATTGGCTGAGAGTGAGCGACATGGCTTGACAATGACAAAATGGTTTCGAACAATAGCCGCATGCTTGTAACTTCCATAATGGCCATGTTTCCAACTACAGAGGCAGTTCACTGCGCTGTACACGAATCAAAGCTTTTGTGATGCGTCACATTAGAGCCACAAACATACAGTCAGGCAATTGACTTTACCTTGAACTTGGTCTGTTTTTTCCTGGCTCCTTTGAGTCATAGCTTTTTATTTATTATTATTAATTAATTTGTGTTCGTTATTTTGACTCTTCAGCCATGCCATCATTACCCGTCTTATTCGTCTCTGCTCTTGACCTTGTTTGTGTCCTTAAAGTTGTTCCATCGTCAGAAATTATAATGATATTGTTGTGCTCTGTCTGTAATATGATTGTCGGCTGAATGCTCATGAGATGTTGTCGGTCACTGGTTGTTGTAATGTTTTACTAGTGTAAATTAAGATTCAGAATGCATAAATTCAGGACACATTTACAAAATTATATAATATACAGTGCTCATCATATATACTTACTGGCCACCTTTATTATTTATTAGGTACACCTTACTAGTAACGGGCTGGACCCACTTTTGCCTTCAAAACTGCCTTAATCCTTCATGGCATAGATTCAACAAGGTACTGGAAATATTCCTTAGAGATTTTGCTCCATATTGACATGATAGCATCACGCATTTGCTGCAGATTTGTCGGCTGCACATCCATGATGTAAATCTCCCATTCCATCACATTCCAAGGGTGCTCCATTGGAATGAGATCTAGTGACCGTGGAGGCCATTTGAGTACAGTGAACATATTGTCATGTTCAAGAAAGCAGCCTGAGATGATTCACGCTTTATGACATGGTGCGTTATCCTGCTGGAAGTAGCCATTAGAAGATACACTGAGGTCATAAAGGGATGGACATGGTCAGCAACAATACTCAGGTAGGCTGTGGCGTGGACACAATGCTCAATTGGTACTAATGGTCCAATAAGTGTGCCATGAAAATGTCCCCTACACCATTACACCACCACCAGCCTGAACTGTCGCTGCCAAATTCTCACCCTACCATCTGAATGTCGCAGCAGAAATCGAGACTCATTAAACCAGGCAATGTTGTTCCAATCTTCTATTGTCCAATTTTGGTAAATCTGTGCAAATTGTAGCCTCAGTTTCCTGTTCTTAGCTGACAGGAGTGACACCTGGTGTGGTCTTCTTTTGCTGTAGCCCATCTGCCTCAAGGTTGGACGTGTTGTGCATTCAGAGATGCTCTTCTGCATACCTCGGTTGTAACGAGTGGTTATTTGAGTTACTGTTGCCTTTCTATCAGCTTGAACCATTCTGGCCATTCTCCTCTGACCTCTGGCATCAACAAGCCATTTGCACCCACAGAACTGCCGCTCACTGGATATTCTCTCTTTTTCGGACCATTCTCTGTAAACCCTAGAGATGGTTGTGCGTGAAAATCCCAGTAGATCAGCAGTTTCTGAAATACTCAGCCCGTCTGGTATTAACAACCATGCCACGTTCAAAGTCACTTAAATCATCTTTCTTCTCCATTCTGACTCTCGGTTGGAACTGCAACAGGTCTTCTTGACAGTGCCAACATGTCTAAATGCGTTGAGTTGTTGCCATGTGATTGGCTGATTAGATATTTGCATTAACAAGCAGTTGGACAGGTGTACCTAATAAAGTGGCCAGTGAGTATAAGTACACCCCTCACAAATCTTTCATTTAGATGAAAATTTTCAATAGGAAGCTTTACAATATTATATTTGTGCATATACATTAGATTAGTCAGTACTGAAGCCAAATCTGGAGCTTATCTAACAAAATAACTTATGATAACGATCCAAAATTAGTACACTCAAATTTATATGTTAGGGAAAAATCATTTAGAAAGAGCAAAATTCAAGAGAAATAAAAAAAATGCATCAAATGTTGTAGAAATTTTATAGTTTGTATTTATTTTCCCCAATATTTCACATGAATTTAAATGTATTTCCTTTCTATTTCTAAAGATAATGGTGACTAAAATATTATTTTATTATATTATATTATTGTTATAAATATATTTTATAAATTTGTTTTGTTCAAATGCACCAACATATATGAGAGAAATGAGTACAAATATTCATTATCAAAATGGAGTGTACTCATTTATGTTGAGCACTGTATGCTTGGCACATTATGTCTTACACCGTGTTTTAGGGACTGTTCAACAAAGAACCAGTGTAATCTATTTTGATCTACTTCACTTAAATGAGTGATAAACAGTTGTAGGAAAAGACAATCTACTGGTAAGGTAAGGTACATTGTTTTTCCACTTCAGAACTGCAGAGTACATGTATAAACTTACAATGGAGGAGCAGAAAGCTTCTAAGTTTTTAAGCATTTTCATCTGTTTTTCTGTCGGTCTATGTTTTCTCTGTGAAGTGGTTTTAAGCACTTTTTTTCCTGGGAGTGTGTGTGATGATCCACTTATGTAAATGAACTCATCTCTCCAGTGAAGGCCATGAGGCGAACATTTTCAAACTTTCAACTACTTGTCAAGACTTTTCATGAGCAGACCCGGACTGACCAGACGCTGACTGTGAAGTAGAGCTGATGTATGGCAGTTGAAAAGCCTTTAGAAGCAGGTTGTGTAAGTGGCTGTTCTGGACAGTGCTGAGCTGAACAGTCACAGATGAAGCTTAAAGTCTTGGAAGTTTAAAAGATGTTCTGCACACATCACAAGCGGTTGTCAGACATTCTTTGCTCTGGCTGGGAAGCACTTGAGGGTTTTCTTGTGGGTACAATACCTGACGGTACCAAGACTCAAACCTGTGACCTTTGGGTTACAAGTTAGACTCTAGAACTATTATGCTGCTACTGCCAAAGTGGCATAATAGTTCTAGAGTCTGGCTTGTAACTGCTGCTGTCTGTCCATCAATCAATCCGCTAATCTATCATCTGTTCATCTGTCTGTCCATCCATCCATCCATCCACAAATCCATCCCTCTATTCATCTATCCATTCATCACTCCATCATCCATCTATCTGTTTTTCCATTTGTCTCTTCATCCATTCATCCATCCGTCTATCCATCCTTCAATCCATCCGTCTGCCAGCCATCTATTTGTCCATCATTCTTTCTATCCATCCATCATCCATCTTTCACCCATCTGTCCATCCATACTTTCATCTCTCCATCCATGCATCAATATATCTGTTCATCTTTGTGTGAATGTCCATCCATCCATCCATCCATCCATCCATCCATCCATCCATTTATTTATCCGTCTGTCTGTTTAACCGTCTATTCATCCAACCATACATTTGCCTATCCATCCATTGTTATCATCCATCCATCCATCCATCCATCCATCCATCCATCCATCCATCCATCTGTCTGGCCATCCATCCATCCAGCCATCCTTTTATCCATCCACAAATCCATTCATCCATCTATCCATCCATCTGTTTTTCATCTATGCATAAATTCATCCATCCATCCATCCACCCTTCCATATCTATCCATTCATCAATCCATCCGTCTGCCAACTATCTGTCCATCCTTCCATCCATTCATCTGTCCACTCTTCTATCCATCCATTCATCCATCCATCTGTCCAGCCATCAATCGGTCTGCCACCCATCTGCCCACTCATCTGTGCATCTGTCCGTCCATAAGTCTGTCCATCCTTCTGTCCATCTCCTTATCCATCCATCCATCCATCCATCCATCCATCCATCCATCCATCCATCTATCCATCCATCCATCCATCCATCCATCCATAAGTTTGTCCATCCTTCTGTCCATCTCTTCATCCATTCATCCATCCATCCGTCCATAAGTCTGTCCATTCTTCTGTCCATCTCATCATCCATTCATCCATCCGTCCATCCACCCATAAGTCTGTCCGTCCTTCTCTCCATGTCTTCATCCATCCATCCACCCATAAGTCTGCCCATCCTTCTGTCCATGTCTTCATCCATCCATCCGTCCATCCACCCATAAGTCTGTCCATCCTTCTGTCCATCTCTTCATCCATCCATCCATCCATCTATCTATCCTTTTGTCCATCTCGTCATCCATCCATCTATAAGTCTGTCCATTCTTCTGTCCATCTCCTTATCCATTCATTAATCCATTCATCCATAAGTCTGTTTATCCTTCTGTCCATCTCTCCATCCATCCATCCATCCATCCACCCGTAAGTCTGTCCATCCTTCTGTCCATCTCTTCATCCATCCATCCATCCATCCCTCCGTCCGTCCATAAGTCTGTCCATCCTTCTCTCCATCTTTTCATCCATCCATCCAAATATCTGTAAGTCCGTCCATTCTTCTTGTCCATCCATCCATCCATCTATCCATAAATCTTTCATATATTAAATATAATCTCAACCCCCCCATCAGTGATGACTTATTAAGTTCAGTTTTCAGTGAGCTTGACATCCTTTACTGTTTCGTTATACCCCAGTAAAAGATTAGCCGATTATTGTGAAGAGCCTTGCTTGAATTGAGCCCGAATCTGAATGGAGCCGAACCTGATTCTGAAAACAGCACAGATCTGCATTCACAATAGTGTTAGGTAAGCCATAGAGCAAACCAGGCCAATCCTGCTGTGCTCTCTCTATTTACCCAGAAGCCCCCAGGCTGAAACAGGCCTGCATTTTCCATCGCCAGTGCTGCTCTATGGCTTCAGCAATCTCTCCATCCTTTGTGCTGTTTTTTTTTTTTTTTTGTCCTCTCGCGTTCTCCATCCCCCTCGCTGTCACTAGCACTTCTAGCTGTTTTCATATGTGCATTTTCCCTCTTCTTTCTAGATGCTCACACATATTCACACTTGTGTGCGTCCGACTCCTTAGGTGCCATTACAACCACGCTTCTTTAATCTTCTCCTGCACGCGCTTCTCTCGTCTGTCTTTGTTTCGTTATCCCTGCTGGGCAGATGAGCACAGCTGCCACTCTATAAGAAGTGTGTATGTGTGTGTGTTTGTGTGCACGTGTTTGTGTGTGTCTATGTGTGTATGTTTGTATTTATGCGTCTGTGTTTATTTATGTGTGTGCGCTTGTGTCTGTGTGCATGTGTGTTTGTGTATGTGTGTCTGTATGTTTACGTTTATGTGTGTTTGTTTATGTGTGTTTGTTTATTTTGTGTGTGTACACACTTGTTTCAGTTTGCAAATTGTATTTGTGTGTTTGTGTGTGTGTGTGTGTGTGTGTGTGTGTGTGTCTATGTATGTTTGTGTTTATGTGTGTTTGATTATGTGTGTTTATTGTTATGTGTGTGTGTGCGTGCTTGTGTCTGTTTGAATTGTATTTGTGTACGTGTGCGTGTGTTTGTGTTTCTGTGTGTGTTTGTGTATTTTCTGTGTGTGTGTGTTTCTGTCTATGTATGTTTGTGTTTGTGTGGTTGTTTGTGTGCTTGTTTATTTTATTGTGTGTGTGTGTGTGTGTGTGTGTGTGTGTGTACGCTTGTTTTAGTTTGCGTATTTGTGTTTAGTTTGTATTTGTGTACGTGTGTGTGTGTGTGTACGTGTTTTGTGTGTGTTTGTGTATTTTCTGTGTGTGTGTGTGTGCGCGTTTATGTGTGTTTGTTTATTTTATGTGTGTATGTGTGTTTGTTTATGTGTGTTTGTTTATTTTATGTGTGTGTGTTTATGTGTGTTTAATTATGTGTGTTTTTTATTTTATGTGTGTGTGTGTGTGTGTGTGTGTGTGTGTGTGTGTGTGTGTGTACGCTTGTTTTAGTTTGCGTATTTGTGTTTAGTTTGTATTTGTGTACGTGTGTGTGTGTGTGTACGTGTTTTGTGTGTGTTTGTGTATTTTCTGTGTGTGTGTGTGTGCGCGTTTATGTGTGTTTGTTTATTTTATGTGTGTATGTGTGTTTGTTTATGTGTGTTTGTTTATTTTATGTGTGTGTGTTTATGTGTGTTTAATTATGTGTGTTTTTTATTTTATGTGTGTGTGTGTGTGTGTGTGTGTGTGTGTGCGTGTGTGTGTGTGTGTGTTTGCTTATGTGTGTTTTTTATTTTATGTGTGTGTGTGTGTGTGTGTGTGTGCGTGTGTGTGTGTGTGTGTTTATGTGTGTATGTGTGTTTGATTATGTGTTTTTTATTTTGTGTGTGTGTGCGTGTGTTTGTGTGTGTGTGTCCAGATGTGTTTGTGTGTGTTTGCTTGTGTGTGTTTTTTTATGTGTATTTTCTGTGTGTATTTTCTGTGTGTGTGTGTGTGTGTGTGTGTCTGTGTGTATGTTTGTGTTTGTGTCCTTTTGTGCGTGTGTGTGTGTGCATGTGATTGTGTTTGCTTGTGTGTGTTTGTGTGCCTTTGTTTGTGTATTTTCTGTGTGTGTCTCCTTGTGTTTATTTGTGTTTGTGTCTGTTTATATGTGCGTGCACGCGCTTGTGTCTGTTTGCAAAGTGTATTTGTGTATGCGTGTGTGTGTGTGTGTGTGTGTGTGTGTGTGTGTGTGTTTGTTTTTTGTGTCTCTGTGCATGTATTTATAATGAATGTGTTTGTGTGTCCCTGTGCCTGTGTGTGTGTGTGTGTGTGTGTGTGTGTGTGTGTGTGTGTGTGTGTGTGTGTGTGTGTGTGTGTGTGTGTGTGTGTGTGTGTGTGTGTGTGTGTGTGTGTGTGTGTTTATGTGCATCCAGTTACCTTCCCTCAGCCATTGTCAGCGATGGCTTTTGTGCGCGAGCAGCCTCAATGTACAGCCGCTTTTATCCCATAATGCCGTGTTCTCCTGTGTGAAGAGCGCTTTCACATTGAAGCTCATCAAAGCTCGGCTGCTCTCAGCTCAGCTATATTTAAATGCTTTAAACGTACCGGCGAGGAGGGAACAAAATATATAGCGTGGAGAATCAAATCAGGAGCATAATAAAGGGAAAGTCAGACTGACAGAAGTTTCAGAAAGCTGCTTAAGATGCTGTTTAAAGGCTCTTCTTACGTGGTCGCACACAACAGCTTAATTGTATTGCAGTTTTGTCAGGGGGATTGTACTGTTAGTGTTATAAGTTGGTGGACAATCATTTGTGATTTGTTTTTTGAAAAATAAAACATTTAAATTAACTGTGGGGTGCGCCAGCATCTATTAAGGGGGGCGCGAGA